>NW_006408695.1:6238693-6309152 GCF_000296735.1 Chrysochloris asiatica | reverse complement strand
CAGCCCCATTCGTAACCACTATGCTGCCAGAGAATCAATTGAATTCCTTTACACTAATAAAGACAGCACACTAAAAAGGAAATCAGGAAACAATACCATTTACAATAGTCACCCAAAAGATAAACTATTTGTGAATAAATCAGACCAGAGAAACAAATGACATATGCAAAGGAAACTACAAAAGACTGCTACAAGAAAACCAGAGACCTGCATAAATATACCCTGCTCATGGACAGGAACCCAACATTGTGAATATGTCAACACTACCTATAGATGTGGAGTCCTCGTATGGCGCTATAGGTTAAACACTGGACCACAAGGTCAGTTTGAACTGCAAGGTTGGCAGTTCAAACTCACCAACAGCTCCTTGGAAACCCTTTACAGGGTCACTATGGATCTGAAACAACTCCATGGCACTTAACCACAACTACACCCTATAACTAGCTATAAGGCAATCCCAATCCACATTCTAACATCATTCTTTAAAGAGATGGAAAAGCTAATCACTAACTTTACCTGGAAAGACCAAAGCTATATTGTTTCAACTTCATCAGTAACTGCTTCAAGTCCTCTTTGTTTTCAGCAAGTAAGATTGTGTCATCTGCATATCACTGGTTGTTAATGAGCCTTCCTCCAGTCCTGGTGCCACATTCTTCTTTATATAGTCCAGCTTCTTGTATTATTTACTCAGAATATGAATTGAATAAGTATGATAAAACCCTGACACACAGTTTTCCTGATAGCATCAGCACATTACAGGCTGTAACACTATATATAGTACATATTACTAATAATAAGTTGTAAAGAAAATAAAAGATACTGACGATTTATCATAACTCAGTAAATGAGGGACTCCTTAGAGTTTATATTCCTAGGACTGCCCCAGTGAGAACCATCTTCCGTCTTAGTTTCCTTGTCCGTGAGGCTGAAAAAGTCAGTGTCCTAGTGTCCAGAAGGGACATTGGAGATCATCCTATCCAACACTTTAATTTATAGTCAGAAGCTGAGCCTCCCCCAAAAAAGACGTTTCCTGAACAAGACCAGTAGCTGGTCAGCAGCCTGGAATTGAATCTACGAGTCCTGTCCCAAGGCCAGCAGTGGTTTCCTGGGTCCTGCTGCCCCTTGACTACTGATAACCACTGAGTATAATCAGAAAAGCAGTGTTCTGTGGAAACCACCCTACAAGCCCTCAGCTGTGAAGGAGAGAGGTGAGGGGCTCAGGTGTACCTACTCAGGTGTACCAGCCCTCCAGAGCACAGGGCAAAGCTGTGGTACAGGTGCTGACTTCTGTTTGCCTGCATATAGTATTGGAGATTTGAATACCTATTCTGAAAACTCTGAATCCTCTCTTGGATCATGTTGTGCAGCTGAAAAAGCTGTACATAGGACCCATAAAGACAGAACCACCCTTTATTAATTCATCTGTAGGGAGACACAGTTATTTCCTGTACCACCTGATCACAGAAGACAGACATCCCATTTCTAGCCCTGCTTGTTGTTATGTATTCCTAGGTTGCCCTGTCTGAACCTTAGTTTCTTCATCTGCCAAATAGAATTATTTTTCTTCCTTGGCAGTCAAGATGGTGGTGAGAATTAAGTAAACACTTGGATTTGAAAGTCCCTTATGATCTTTAAAATTAGTTATAGATAAATATTTTTATACTAGGTCCATCTTATAAACCCCTACCTCCCCACTGTGTTCCGTTTGAGACGAGGCTCTTTGGGATGAAAATTGTAAACCAAGCTCCTAATTTCCAAGGAGAACTGGAAATCTGAAACTCAAAAGAACTTTGAAGAAACTCAAAACTGGACATTTGCACATGCAGCTAGGTCTCTGAAGGACAGATTTCTGGTTTAAAGAACCTGAACTCACATTCCATAGGCTGCCAGCCAACTCTATTAGAGGGTTCTGTTGAGGTGAGAGAGTTATAGGAAGGCGATTGTTACAAAGGCATCAACTAGAGGGGAAAAAATATTTTAATAAACAGCACTAGTCCCAGAACCCTAATAGCACAATGGTTAAAGAGCTGAGCTCCTAACCCAAAGATAAGCTGTTCGAACCCACTATTGGCTCTTCAGGGGGAAATGACTCCCAGTCAAGAAATCCTTTGGGTCAGTCACTAGGAGTACAAATTACAGGTCATAATTTACCAGGAGCTAAAAAACAAAACAAAACTGTAAAAACCACCTCTGTAAATTTCAATGCTTGGTCTATTCCGCCACCTTGTGGCTATTTGCTAGACTGCACTAGTAAAATTGACTCAGGTGTCAGTGAGTTAGCTGTTAATCCAACTGGACCCTTAGTCACTCACCATCATCATTCAACAAACCTGTAGCTGATGTTCATGGTTTTCTGGCCTGATGGTACTCATGAATGACTGGCCTTGAAGGAATAGTTATAGTGGGAGATGAGGTATAGTCCCACTAACAGGAAAATGGTGTGTCTGAAACTTAGGTTGTGCTGGAGAAAAACAGAGATGGACACAACCCATTCCCTGGGATGTAGCTCAGTTTAGGGGTACAGGAGTTGTCCAAGCTTAAGCAACACAGCTACCAGACCCCCTTGATCATCTCTTGGAACTCATAGGAGGGGACCCTGATCTCTTCTCATGATCAAAACCAGCTTCTAAATGAGACATGCTCAGATAGAAGAGGACCCTAGAGGTCATTTAGACCAACTCTCCCCCTAATTCAACATCCCTGTTTCTTCCTGTTAATCACATTTAGTGATGAGTTCCAAAATTTACCCAAAGCCCATTCAATCCTTAGACATCTGCTAGAAAATCCTTCATCCTATTGAGCTGAGTTCTGTCTTCTTATAATCCCATCCATTGAGTCACGTTTCGTACCCCTAAGAGCACATGAAAGAAGTTTCATTCCTTTTATCAGCTATTTGAAGAAGCCCATCATTTAGGAGAGCTACACTAAAGTTTCTGGAAATAGAAAATTGCAGGTGTGTAAAGCAGTGGTTTTAGTGGAAAGAACACTGGCCTGAAAAATTGGAGGGTTGTATCCTAGTCAATATAGAATTGCTTTGTTTTAATCTCACTTGGCTCCCTTTTCTGTATGATGAAGGGATTGGCTTGGATTAGATTGAAGAGTCTCAACCCTGGTTGCACATTAGAGTCACTTGGGGGGCAGACAACACTATGACTATTTTTTAAAGCTTCCTATGGTAGCAAACCGGGAGTTCTGGTAGGACTCTGTGGGTTAATGTGCTGGACTGAAAAGTCAATTTGAACCACAAGGTCAGTGGTTCAAGCCCACCAGCCGTTCCTTGGAAACCCTATACAGGCTCACTCTGGGTCAGAGCTGACTTGATGGCACTTAACAACAACAAATGATAAACCAAGAGCTTTGGTAACATAGTGGGTTACGATTTGGGCTACTTCAAATCTACCAGCTGCTCCACAGGAGAAAAAAATGAGGCTTTCTGCTCCCATAAAGATTTGTGTCTTGGAAGCCCTTCTATACAGGGTTGATATGAGTCAGAGTCTACTCGACAGCATACAGCCTCCACCATCACCATGGTAGAAAACCAGGAAAGTCCTGATGTAGCGCTAAAGAATAAGTGCTGCACTGCTAACTACAAGCTCCACAGTTCAAACATCCCAGCTGCTCCTTGAAAACCCTATACAGGGTTTGTATGAGCTGAAACCGACTTGACAGCATTTAACAACAGCAATCACATGGTAGAAAATGGCTAGATTAGGTAATCACCAATTCAAATACTCCATAATTTTTAAAAAATGCAATTAACTCTAAAAGATTCCAGTTCTTGTTAAAGGTTTTTTATTAAGTCTTGTTGTTGTTGTTGTTGTTAAGTGCCACCCAGTCAGTCCCACCTCATAGCAATCCTGTCTAGGGTTTCCAAGGAGCAGCTGGTGGTTTTGAACCACTGACCTTGTGGTAAGCAGTACAATGCTTATCCTATAGTGCCACACCAGGACCTGTGTAATAATCTAGTATAGAAGTGCTTGGTGATTTCTAGTTCATTGAGACC
This sequence comes from Chrysochloris asiatica, assembly GCF_000296735.1. Lineage (NCBI taxonomy): Eukaryota > Metazoa > Chordata > Mammalia > Afrosoricida > Chrysochloridae > Chrysochloris > Chrysochloris asiatica. The sequence goes on along the minus strand of NW_006408695.1, from coordinate 6,305,149 downwards.
CACCTGATTTTTCTCCATCTGGGTAACTATGAGTCAGAATGGATTTGATGGCAGTGGGGTTGGGGTTCTTTTTGCTTGATTTGGCCTAACCACAATAGAGGGCCACACTGCACGTCATAATCATGTGGTCCTCTGGCCTCCTTTGGGGTGAGACCTAGCAACAGCATCAAGACAAAGCCTGTTAGAAAGGAGAGAGAAGCTATCTGGGCGACATGTCCTCTGCCTCTTTGTGTTTGGATCTTCATGCCATGGGAACAACCTTGACTATCTATTTTCTTTACATCAACTCACTTTTCCCCAAATATAAACTCTTTAGTGTTCAGAATTAGAGAGTTCATTCAGGTGGCTCCTGCTCCACAAGATGCATGCCTCAGAAAGCACTAAAATAATTAGAAGTGGGCAGGAGTGTGGGTGGGCTGGGGAAGGTGGGAAGAATTAAAATGTAGAGATGCAGTTTCTCCCCATCAGTAAGGGGTAAAGCATACCCACTTCGGTGGCGTGTTGTGAGGGTGACTGAGACCATATATGTGCAGCCTTGTGCCTGGCACCAGGGAGGCCCTCGGCCTTAAGCATCTGGGAGAAAGAGAAATGGAAGGGGTGAGGATAGGGCCACTTTCAAGGGCATCTCATCATCCCTTTTCCCAGAAACACCACAGAGATGGCTCCTACTGGGAATCCGGGAGGACAGCTCTGTCCAGTCTGAAGGAGGCACTGCAGTTCTACAGAAAGAGAGGAGGACTCTTGAAAATCCTGAGCTTCATTCTGCACAGAGAATGACTGGGTTACACCGTGTAGACTCGGTTACACCTTGCACCTTCTTGAATCCCTTGACCTTCTGAATATCCTCCTGTTCAGGGTGACTGAATCCCTAGGAACTCCACTTACTATCCACAGTTTTAGATCTCTTGCTGTTTGTTTATAACTCCTCCTCCTTTGTCCAAGTTTTGCTTTCCCAATTTGATTGTGAGCTCCTTAAGTCTGGGACCATGTTACAAACCTAAGGAGAATCAGGAGATCTCTTCCTGATAAAGGTCATAGGGTGATCTTAATCACACTGTCTCTCTGCAACTTGGTTTCTTTGTCTATAGACAGAGGTCTGTAATGTCCCTTCGTTGATAAGTTCCCTCCTATTATGAGATTCTGTGATTCTGACTTCATACATGCTTGCTATTTAACTAACCTGCTTGATTTGGGCTAGAAAATGGAAGGGGAAATCATCCCAGATGTGACGTTCTAAGAAGCCAGTCATTTGTAGTTAAATGATTCAGACTTAGTTAATAAAGGAGGGCTTCTTGTTGTTGTTGTGAAGTGCCATAGAGTCGATACTGACTCATAGCAATCCTATGCACACTACTCGTCCCTGGGCCAACCTCACAATCATTGCTGCATTTGAGCCATTGCTACTACCACTGTGCCCATCCATCTTGTTGGTGGTCTTCCTCTCTTTCTCCAACCCTTCACTTTACCAACATGATATCCTTCCTCTCCAGGGACTGGTCCCTCTTGACAGTATGTACTAACTATGAGAGATGAAGTCTGGTCATCCTGGCTTCCAAGGAGCACTCTTGCTGTACAGCTCTGTCCAACACAGATCTGTTTGTTCTTTTGGCAGTCCATGGTATTTTCAATATTCTCCTCCAATGCCACAACTCAAATGCATCAATTCTTCTACAGTCTTCCTTATTCAATGTCCAACTTACACATGCAATATGAGGTCATTGAAAATACCATGGCTTGCATCAGGTGCACCTTAGTCCTCAAACTGACATCTTTGCTCTTCAACGCTTTAAAAAGGTCTTGTGCAGCAGATTTGCCCAATGCAATATGTTGTTTGATTTCTTGACTGCTGCCTCCATAAGTGTTGATGATTGATCCAAGCAAAATGAAGTCTTTGACAACTCCAATCTTTTTTCCATTTATATGGATGTTTTTTATTGGTCCAGTGGTGAGGATTTTTCTTTTCTTTGCATTGAGATGCAATCTATACCAATGGCTGTGGTCTTTGATCTTCATCAGTAAGTATTTTAAGCCCTCTTCACTTTCAGCAAGCAAGGTTGTATCATCTGCATATTGCTGCTTGGAGTTCCAAGTCTTACTGGATCTCCCTCCTGCCTTCCTCAATGGTCCCTCCAAGCAATCACTGACTCTTCTTTGTACCTCAATGAAGATGTGTGGCTGTGGATGTTGTATTGTGTGTTGAACACCACACATGGCAATGGTAGGCTCCTACATGCCTTGAAAAGGGTTCCTATCACTGTTATGCGGACTTGGAGCAACATTGTTTTTCAAAATGGTTATAATGTTTTGGGTAATATACTTTTTGTGTGCCTCCTTATAGGAATCACAGTACTTCTCAGCCTTTGCTATTGAAACATGTAGATCAATAAGCACGTAAGGGCCTTCAGAGAAAGCCAGGATATCTGCATAGACTATGTGCTTTTGGATCCAGGAAACAGTCCTATTGAAATATTGACAAGTGGTGTAGGAGTAGAGGCAGAGACCTTGTTTTAAAGTGACTACAAGAGGGATGCACTTGCCTAGAAATCTAGGACCTGGAGCCCCCCAAAATGACAAACACCATGGAACTTAGTACTGGTTCTGGAAGTCTCCAAGCTTCCTCTGGAATCTCAACCTAAGCTCTGTCATTCTTATGACCCAGTTACTCTCCCCAAGTTATTTTCTCTCTCTATGTCTCTCTGCTTTTCTTCTCCATTCTAATTATCTTTGTTGTTGAGTGCCATTGAGTCAGTTCCAACCCAAAGCAACCCTGTATAGGGTTTCTGAGGAGCAGTTGGTGAGCTTGAACCACCGATCTTGAGGTTCAAATTGACTTTGCAGTCCAGCGCATTAACCCGCAGCACCACACCAGGACTTCACGAATTCTCTTAGGATTTTCCAAAATATGTCTCTAGTAGAATTGTTGTTGTTGTTAAGTACCATAGAGTTGGTTCTGACTCATAGCAACCCTGTATAGGAGCAGCTGGTGAGTTTGAACTGCTGACCTTGTGATTTATCTCACAATGCTACATCAGCACTCCCTCTGGTAGAATATGAGACAAGTTTTAGAAGGACCATGGATGAAGGATTTGATTTTGAATGATTGTTGTTAGGTGCCCTTGAGTCATCTGTTTTAGGTGCCATCAGAGCAACCTTATGCACAGTAGGATGAAACACTGTGCCTGATCCTGTGACATCCTTACAGTTGATGTTACCTTTGAGCCCATTGTTTTTGCTAGTGTCAATCCATCTCCTTAGCGGTCTTCCTCTTCTTCACTGACCCTACACTTTTTCAAACATGGTGTCCTTCTCCAGGGACTGATTCCTCCTAATAGTATATCAAAAGTATGAATGCAAATTTTTGTTGTTGTTGTTATCACTGTTTGCTGGAAAAAAAATCTGTACTGGAACAGAATTCTTGTTTTTTGGTAGTGATATATATACATTGGAACATTTGCCATTTCAACCATTTTTACACATACACGTCAGTCACACCAGCCACCCTGTTGCACAACCATCACCATGATACAGTTCCAAATCTTTTTTTCCTCTCTTTCCCTTTTTTTATGCTTCTTTCCTTTCACTTGTTTTTATTTGTGAGAAAGTTCCCAATAGTTTGCCCTAATGAGAAAATAAATATGCATTATCTTCCTTCCAGTACATGAAAGAAGGAAAAAAAAAAAAAAAATTCCTTTTTGAAAACCAAAAAATTGGTGTGTGTGGAGAATATATATCTAAAAAGTGAGTTGATTTATAGGAAAAGAGTAAAGTATTCAAGGTATGTTGAGATAGCAAAAATGATGAAGGCAGATCATAAACAATAGAAATTTGAAACAGGCTAGACTGGCTGAGTCTCTTGTATTTCGTTGTCAAATTCACAGGATGCAGAATCTTAGTGGCCCAGTTCATTGGCGTCCCTCCATTTAGGCAAGTTTTTGCATGTCTTCCTACGCTACCTGTGGCCTGCTTGCCATGAGATCTAGTTTGCATCCCAGGACAAATTAGTGGCTAGAGAGGTAGAGTCCATGATATGACTGACGAATGTCTGAAATTCTGTGGGCCAGTACAAGTGAATATGCTATCACGGGCCCCTGGTTCAATTATAACTCTTGGAGCCCTGTTGCTCTTCTGGAGTTTCTGAGGTGGATCCATTGTTTCCATTCCCCTGTGACTCTCATCTCATGTAAAATACAGAGAACATACTCTGCCCTGAGGAGTGGCTTTAAGAATTGAATGTGCTAACTGATAATAGTGCTTTAAAGTCTTTGGCTTACAAGTTTTCAAGAGGGAGTTTAGTTTCAGATTGGGGGGAGGGGAGAGGTAGAATCCCCACTGAGTACTTTTCATCTTGTCTAGATGAGTCTGGTGAAAGGTGATAGGGATAGGATTCTTTTGATTCAATACTGAATAATTGTTATCATGACTAATTGCAATCATCACAACTGTAAATGTAGAAGTTTTGTAATACAAAGGGGGGAGTACTTAGTCTTACATTGGAGGAACAGAGGACCCTAGGACCATCAAGGGAGAAGGAGAAGAGCAGAAGCAGAATGTGGGACCCTAACCTGAGAAGCAGTGACACCAGAGATGGAGGCCAGGATGGGAGCATGGAGAGATATAGCAGCTGAGGACTCTGGTGGTGCAGGCTGTGTGCCGTGGAGTCGGTTCTGACTCATAGCGACCCTGTACAGGGTTTCCGTGGCTGGAAATCTTTACGGGAGCAGAAAGCCTCATCTTTCTCCTGCGGAACAGCTGGTAGTTTCGAACTGCTGACCTTCCGGTTTGCAGCCTGATTCGTAACCACTAAGCTACCAGAGCTGCTGTATGCTGACGGCCAGGAGGCAGGTGTGCAGAATGTGCCCTTTGGTTGCTTAAAGAATTATATATTTCTGAGTGTTTTGTGTACATAAAACACACACACACATACAGAGGGAATAGGAACAAATACTGTTAATGATAATGCATGGAGGGGATTGTAATCATTGCAACGAAACAAACTACAATACGATGAGTGTAAAACCAATGTTCTCCTATGAAAACTATCACTCAATTCACAATAAAACCTTTATTTAAAAAATGCTTTGAGAAGTCTTAAGCTCCATACAACTGTAGCAGGTAATTTCCATTGTCTCATGGAAGTTCTGCTGTGTCACTGTGGGATAATGCACTGGACCCTAAGGTCAGTTTGAACCGCAAAACCAGAAGTTCAAATTCACCAGCTCCTCAGGAATACTATACAGGGTCTCTATGAGTCAGAACCAACTCAATGGCACTTAACAACAACAATAAAATTATTGCTATTTTATTAGACAGGCTGAGTGATACAGAAAGAACATGAACCCAGATCCCAAAGGGAATAACCCTTATTTCCTGAGAAATCTGAGGCTTAATGATGGAAATGAACAAATTAAAGTTCTTCTAACAAGTCGTATAAATTCAGACAAACTGGCTACCTCTTTAAGTGTACAACACTCTCAGTTTCCTCATCTCTGAAATGGGACCATTTGTATCTGATTTTCCTTCCCTCAGGGCTGGAATAAGGGGCAGGAGCTTTGCTCTTCTTTCTCCCTCCCAGTGAGCAGGTGTCAGCAGGCAAATTCTTCCACGGCATGTGCCTCCGTCCCTTCATAGGTCCGATAAGAGATCAAAACTTGGTGACCTCTTTCTACTACCCTGTCCTTTTCAACTCCCTAAATATCTCTTTTGGCTTCTAACCACTCAGACTGCTTGGTCTTCTAAAACCTTTCCTCCCCAAATCCCCCAGTATAAAGAGGAGAGCATTATGTACATCTTCTATAGTAAAAGCTGCATCCATGTCATGCTTTTGTAATAAACATTCTGGATTCCCTTTTCCCCAGCTCATCTGTTTAGAGGCTTTTATATTTTTACTTATTATTGATCTTCAATGGGTTGCTGTTACTAACTCTCAAATCTCCCCTTTTATTTGAATGACACCCACATCATCTGTACCTACCACCAGTCTCTCTATTAAACAGTAATGATAGTTAAACAAACTCTGGGGCATTTGGGAAGCAAAGGAACCCTGCAGTTAACCTCCCTTGGGCCTGTGAATTTTCATTCCTGAACCCATCTGTTTTGTAAGTTCTTTTGTCAAGTTTCTATGGGAGCAGAGAGATCATTTTCTCCCAGTTCAAAGAGAAGGGTGAGTTGAGGCCTCAAGCTGGCAAGTCCTTCAAAGTTATTTTCAAAGGAAACCTGAGCTGAAAGGTCACGCAGTTGGCAGAAAGTGGTGTGACTTTTGGAGACACTCTCTGGGGCTTTGGGTGGTCAGCTCCCGAAGGCTTCCCAGCACGTGCTCAGAGCCTGCTCCCAAGGTACTGCCAAGAGACGCCACCGGTCAAGCAGCAGCCAGCTAGCCCAGGCAGGGAAAGGTTCCACTCCATGTGCCTGCCCCACTGCCACCCAGGAATGGGGAGGGTGGGGAGGAGTACAGACTTTCTCCTCTGGGCCAATGGCCAGAATCACACTTGTCCACACTGTTCTTAGGTCCCATCAATCAAACTTGATCTGCAAGGTTTTTTGAGGTAAAAGAAAACTGAGTGCTAGCTCAAACTAGGTTGAATTTATGTCTGAATCGTGGAATCATCAATGATCTAGTTAACCCAATCCCTCCTTTGGGTCAGGAATGGGACCCAGCGGAGAACGTGGCTGTGCCAAGATACAAAAGAGAACCATAGTGGGGGCAAGGGCAGTTCAGCTGTAGAATGCTCATCCTCTGCATACAAAGGAGGCCTCGCTTTGATTTCCAGCCAGTTCCAAAACTCAGCCGATGAAAACCCTCTGGATCCCAATGGTCTGATCAACAACTGATCATGGGGATGACGCAGGACTGGGTATGTTTCCCTTTGTCATGCATTCTCCCAACTGCAATAGTCCTTACAACAGACATTTCAAAAGGACATGGCAGATTCCCACAGGGGTCTATGGACAAAGGGCACCTTTGCAGTGATGCAGGTTTGCTTGGCGACTGGCCATTCCTAATATCACCTAGCAGATACCAATGACTTCAAATACACCATTGCCTAGAAATGGTGTGGGTGCGCCAGATACCTCCCTTACTGCCACATGGTGCTAGATGGAAAACCAAAGTTGAATCCATTGCCATTGAGTGAATTGTGATTCTTTGGACCACGGGGTTTCCCAGGCCACACAGTCTTAACAGAAGCAGACTGCCATATCTTTGTCTCACAGAGCAGCTGATGCATTGGAACTGCTCACATGCAGTTAGCAGATGAGCACGTAACTACTGTACTACCAGAACTTATTGTTGAATAGTTTGTAAAGCCAGAGGCAATAAGTGTTCCTCAGTTCACAGAATGGACAAGCCAGGGCCCACAGTAGGAAGACGCTTGTACATTGGTATCAGAAGACTAGCTGGCACTGAAGTTATTTAAATCTCAGACTAGGAATCTCAAGTGAAAAAACAGAAAGTGCAGGGTACGAGGCAGAAATCATGGTAAATGACCCATACAAATAACCCCTCGTGACTAGGGTCTGGAGTCCAAAGTCTGTCCTGAGACTGGGAACTAAATGTGGGCTGGTGCCAAGCTACCAGATCCAAGAGCACCCCACCAATCCATGTCTTTTTCTATATAAACTCCCTTCTGAGACTCCATTAACTAGCAGCCCTCTCTGTGAGCTCTTTGCACAAAGCTAAGAGCTGAAAGAACCAACCATACCAAAAATCAGTGGCTGTCAAGTCCATTATGATTCACGGCAACCTCATGTGTGTTAGCACAGAATGGTGTTTCACAGGGTTTTCAATGACTTCCATCTTTCAGAAGTAGATCACCAGGACTTTCTTCCAACGCACCCTTGAGTGAACTCAAGACTCTAAGCGTTCCATTAGTCGCTGAGTGTGTTAACCATTTCCACCACCCTGGGATTCCCAAGGGAACCACCCATCAACCTATTTAAGTCTTGACTAAAACACAAGACCTCTGGAGCATGTCAACTTGACTTTTCAATATTTTATTCTTGTATTTGTACAGCTATATTTTACAACGCGGTAATGCAGTTTAGACACAGCCAAACCCTGTCTCCGGAGTAGTTATAACACAAGCATGACGCAGAATGTGATGAGACAAACGTTCCCAAAGAGAGTTTAGTTAGTGACAACTTCAAGTCCCTGTGTCTGCCTACACTTCAAGAGATGGCAAGCACTCGTCCATCATTGAAAACTTCCATGAAAAAAGGCACCGTGAGGACACGTTATACAAACTGAAAACTAGAACAAAATTACACATTTTTCCTTCTGCAGCTTTTTTTTGTGTTCTTTTTCTTTTTAATACACACTTTGTAAATTGTAAACCTTCACTTGCAAAAAAATACAAATACACTGAGGCATTTTAGACAAAATATTTTCTTACTTATACAGATGCAATACTTAAAATATTCTCTTAAGTGCTCTTTCTCAATAAAGATTCTCAAATCCGTGTCTGCCTGCAGATACAAAATCGAGCCTTTAACACAATTTTATATATTTAATATATCTTTTTAGGTTTATATATATTTTTTATATATATATATATATATATATATTTATATATTTACAACTCTGCCATATATTCCTTCACCTTTGGTTAAAAAAATTAAAGCCCTCTCTTTGATAACATACTGAAGTCTCGTCTTTTAAAAGAATGCACATTTACATACAAAAAGAAACATCTGTTCCCACAAAACATATACATTCCTCATTTTGCAGACTAAGTCAAGTCAGAACTCTTGCATACTCCCCCCACTTTGATATAGAAAATGATTTTGCTTTTTTTTTTTTTTTTTTGCTGACATGGTTCGCCTTACACATAGGAGAAGAAGCAATATTATTTTCTTAATGTTTTTCGGCAGTGGGGGAAGGGGAGCTATCTTTGCTCCCAGCACCCCCTCTGTGCCTACCCTGGCCCTCCCCCTCCCCCCAGCTATGATTTGCACTAGTGGATGAAAGAGGCACTACATCATGGGATGAACATTGTAAAGTGTTACAGTATCCTTTGGGAGATTCTTAGAAGGGGCTCAGGAGGAAAGCATCAATACGCCAGGCTTCAGCAGGCTTTGGGGAGCTCCGGAGGCAGGTCAGTGGCAGACACACGGTATTGCACCTTGGTATTGGTGATGGCGCCGTGCTTCTGACGCAAGTGAAGACGCAGCTGGCTTTTGTGACGGAAATGCAGGTTACACTTCTCGCACTGGAAGAAAGCCACAGGCAAAAGGTTAGGTGTCAGCAACCCCAGAAGTGTGTCATTGCTCAAAGACCCAGAGGAGAAAATCCTCCCTGAGAGGGACTGAGGTGGCCCGTCACCCTCTCACAGGTTGAGAATCCTAACAAATCCTGACTTCTGCTACAGAACAAGTTAAAAAAAAAAAAAGTTGCCATCAAATTGGTACCCCATGCATGTCAGAGTAGAACTGTGTTCTGTAGGATTTTCAGTGGCTTCTTGTTTTGCATTAGATCTCCAGGTCTTTCTTCTGAGATACCTCTGAGTGAACTTGGACCTCCATATTATACAACTGCACCTTCCTTGCTTTCTGAAATGTTACTCATGCTTTGCTCCTCCTTGATACATCTTTCTCTCTCTAAATGTCACAAGTTCAAATCTTGTCCCAAATAATTGTTGTTGTTAAGTACCATGGAGTCGGTTCCGACCCATAGCGACCCTGTACAGGGTTTCCGAGGCTGTAAATCTTTACAGGAGCAGAAAGCCTCATCTTTCTCCAGTGGAACAGCTGGTAGTTTCGAACAGCTGATCTTGCAGTTCACAGCCCGATTCGTAACCACTACGCTACCAGAGCTCCTAAATCTCCCTAATTATTAAGGTTTTCCTGAGTCTTTTCAGAATGAAAATAACCCTGTTCCTTTGAACCTCCTTGTGCTTTAACACCCTCATCAGCTGGAGAACTCTTGGAGGGCAATGTCGACTTCTTATTAAACTTTACAATCTTCTTAGTGCCTTGTAGAACATGCCTCTTAGAAAATTGTACAATAAACCTGGATACATTTGGCTAGACTAGAGCAATCTTAAATTCATGGGCTTTCTATAATTTAGGATATATCTATTTTTAATACAGTTATATATTTTCTTAGTGCACACACATTAAATAAGCTAATAAAGTATGAGTAAATAAGCTTGTTTCTTGCTTTGGTTAATGAATGGATGCTAACAAAAGGATGCTCTTAAGTTACTTAAAAGTAGTGTAGTGGTTATAAGTTGGGCTGCAAACCTTAAGGCCAGCAGTTTGAAACTACCAGCTGTTCTGCAGGAGAAAGACGAGGCTTTCTGCTTCCATAAAGATTTACAGTCTCAGAAACCCTACGCAGAGTCGCTATGAGTTGGAACCAAGTCCACGGCACACCACCACCATCACCACCACCAAATGTAAAGTGGTAATGTGGATGAGATGCCAGGACAGAATAAAGACATCGGCTCAAAACTGGGGAAATCTAAATAAAGGATGGAATTTAATGTCTAATAATGTATTAGTATGGGTCCCTTGGAGTCCTGGTGCGGTGCTGTAGGATAAGCACTGGACTGCTAACTGCAAAGTTGATGGTTCAAACCCAGCAGTCATTCCTTGGAAAACCTATACAGGGTTGTCATAGTCGGAACCTACTCCACAGCACTTAACAGCAAAAAACAACCTAGGAGAAAGGAAGATTGCTTAAGGGAAATAAGACCCAATATATCCAGATTACACTCCCAGCTAAGGTTACTCATGGTATAAGTAGATTTGTGTTATCTTTCAGTAACCCAGAAATTGATTGGAACTTAATCCAACAGCATTTTAGGAGGTTGTGGAACAATATACACTTGTCTGTGGATATTCATCAGCTACATGCTCAAATTTATGATATAAGTAATTCTCAAATTGAACACTGAGTGGCTACTCATTTGCTACCCCTGCTAGAGAGTAAGATCTCCTAAGAACTTGATTGAACCTCAGCATAGTGATCCTGCTTGGTCACCTTAGAGCAGGTGGTGGGCTGGCAACGTCTTGTGTATGGGGTCCCCAGCTGATCTCCTCCCTCCCTGCCTTCCTCGGATGGCGGCTGTTTATGCTGGACGTGTGGCCAGAGACGGGTAAGGATCACGTGGAACCTCGGCTACTTAAGACAGAGCCATTGCCATGCTGCAATGAGTTTCAATGACTGGTAAGACTGAGGAATTCGCACTGACCGCCTAAGACAGGCAGCGTCCCTTAAACAAACAATAAATAAGGAGGATTCGGATGCAGACCGTGCAGACCCAGTCAGGAGGCCAAGCCCCTGTGGGCCCAAGCGTTGTTGACCGTCCAAACCATAGGCTCTGAGGATCAGACTTTAGCTACCTAGTAGACATAGCAAACTGTCCCTCATCTGATTATTCAGTAATGCTTGTTAGTAATCTCATACATGAGCCCTGGATATCCACAGACAAATGTAAAAACCTTCCCTAAAAGTCGAGACTGTAAATTCCAAAAAGGCAAGTTCCCGCCCCCCATCCAAAAAAAAAAAAAAAAGCTAAAGAGGATAGAGAGAAACACTGTTAACTGATGATATATGGAGGGGATAATAATCAATGTAATGAAACAAGCTATATGAATGGTTGAATGTGAAGCTGATGATGTGCCCTGTAAACTTTCACTCAATCCAAAATAAAAACATTTAATTAAAAAACAAAACAAAAAACAACCTAGGTTCCTTAGTTGTGAAAAACTAATTTTATTAATGTAAGATGTTAATAATAGGAGAAACCCAATGGGGCAGTACATGGAACCTTTGGTACTATCTTTGAACTTTTCTATAAATCTAAAACAAAGTACTTTTAAAATCATCATATACAGAATATGTTTTAAAGTAACACTAGGAATTGACTTAAATAAATAAATAATATAGGTAGAACAGTGAGTAGAAAGAGCCCTTGAAGGCCTGACACATGGGATCCGCCATATCTGTGCTACCCACTGCTGTGTGTTCTGAGCAAATCATTCCTCTCTCTGGGCCTTAGCTCCCCTTCTGTAAGGGGCTGAGTCAATATATTTTGATAGTTACTTTCAATTTTGATATCTTGTCCATCTAAAATTCTAGCAAATAATGATAACATCAAGTATGATTTATTGTACACTGTTGGTCACTATGAGGTCAGCATTGACTTGACAGCAATGAGTTTGGTCTTTGTTTTGGTTTTAACCATGTTCCAATCACTGTTCGGGATACTTTCATGAATTAGTTGGCTTAGTACAACAACTCCATGAGATAGGTACTATTCTCAAGCTCATTTTAGAGATGAGAAAGTTAAGGCGTTAAAAGGGTAACTGATCTGCCCAATAATCAACTGCAAGTACGAAGACTTCATTCAAGGTTTGATAAATGAATGAGTGAATGCAACCACATTTTGCTGGTTAATACTTGTGATATGGGTTAACATTCACCATCTCCACCTGAGAGGGATGCCATAGGCATCAAAGTCAAACCAGAGGACTGGACATCACCTTTAGCAGTGATTCACACTTGCAAGCCATAGGACTCTTTTTGTTTGTTTATTTGTTATTCCAGATAAAAACTTGTGTAAGAATTTGAAAGGCAAAAAAGGCTTCTGTTCCAATCCATTCTGGTCCTATGGGGTTGCTGAGCCTCTCTGAAAGAGACTGAAAATTACTCACCTAGAGCATCCCCATCATTTTAGAGAAAAGACTGAAGAAGAAATAGGCTTGGAGCCCATACTGTAGAAAAGGTTACAAAAAGGTTTGGTGTCAGAATCAAAATTAGGATTCAAAAATCCCCACTGCTCTGCCAATGGCTTTCCCCTCTAGTGCAGAAGTTGACAAACTGTTTCTGTAAAGGACTGTTGTTGATGCTGTTGCTACATGCCACTGAGTTGGTTTTGACTCACAGAGACCCTGTGTAGGGTTTCCAAGGAGTAGCTGGTGGGTTTAAGCTGTCAATCTTGAGGTTAGAAGTCCAGGACTCCTATAGAGGACTGTTGTTTCTAAGTGGCTTTCAATTTGGTTCTGACTCATAGCAACCCTGTATAAGGTTTCTGAGGAGTAATTGGTGGGTTGGAACATTCTTGTGGTTAGCAGTCTAATGCTTATTCTACAGTGCCACACCAGGTCTCTTGTAAACAACTAGATCGTACCTATTAAGGCCTTGTGGGCCATAAATTCTTGATCGCAACTACTCAACTGTGCCCTTGCAGTACGAGAGCAGCTATAGGCAATATAGAAAACAACAGAGTGTTTTCTACATGTGTCACAAAATGGTATTTTTTTTCCCCAAACCGTTTAAAAATGGAGGAAAAAGCAAACAAGTGTGTATGTAGCTCACAGAAACGATAGCAATTGGTCTACAGGCCATATAGTTCATGAAACCCTCCTCTGTTGTTGTTAAATGCCGAGTCAGTTTCTACTTATAATGGCCCTGCATAGGGTTTTTGAGGAGCAGTTGGTGGGTTTGAACTGCCAACATTATGGTTCACAGTCCAGTGCTGATCTTACAGCACCACACAAGTAATCCAATGCTGCTCTCTAGAACACAACAATTTTAATGGCCCTGGTAGCACAAAGGATTCATTTGGTAGCACAAGGGACAACCAAAAGGTTAGTGGTTCGAACCTACTAGTGGCTCCACAAGAGAAAAGACCTGGTGATCTTCTCCTTATAGATTACAGCCTATGAGACTCTATGGGGCAGGTACAGTCTGTCATGTAGGGTTGCTATGAGTTAGAATCAAGTCTACAGCACACACATTCACGGCAGCATGCTACACCAACAGCCATCTCCTCCTTCTTGAACTAGCCTTTTCTCATTAATCACATTCTTCTAGTTCTCTTCGTACTTCTATAACTGTTCCTTCTCAAACACCTTAGCTCTTTTTAAACATACAGCTAATCCAGTAGGGGCATGTTGTAGGCATGCAAGGAATATTTGTGGAAAATACATAGCCATTATCCAGATCTTTTACCTAAGACCCAGGTAGTGTAGTGGTTATGAATTGGGCTGCAAACCGCATGGTCAGCAATTCGAAACTACCAGCTGTTCCACAGGAGAAAGACGAGGCTTTCTGCTTCTGTAAAGATTTACAGCCTCGAAAACCCTGTGCAGGGTCGTTATGAGTTGGAACCAACTCCATGGCACAAAACTGCCACCAGATCAACTTGCCCAATATCTTCATTTTAAAGATGAGCTAACTGAGGCTCACGCCAAGTTCAACCTGGGTGTCTTTGACAGTCAGATCTAGATTCACATTTTGTAAGCGTCAGTTTAGTGGTCATCCCACTATGTGCTTGAGGTTGGAGCAAACACTTCTACGACCCTGCCCTTTGCCTCTCCACAGCTCCCAGGCCAATCAGAGCCTCCAGAGGGTCACCTACATGGTAAGGCTTCTCTCCCGTGTGAATCCGCAGGTGGCTCTTCAGAGTCTGGAGGTGCCGGAAACGAGTACCACAGATTTCACAGGGATAGGGCTTTTCACCAGTGTGGATGAGCACGTGGGCACGCAGGTGGGCCACCTGGACGGGGGAACAAAGCATGAGGGGCTCTGCCAGGTTGAGCTGCAGAGGCTCTTGACACCCCCTCCCTTCAGTAGGCACAGGCTAAGGAGTCCTTGCACCACACTGCCCTGCTCACCTGTACAAATCTGGCTCCGCAGGTTTCGCATTTGTAGGGTTTCTCTCCAGAGTGAATTCGCGTATGAGTTTTCAGGTTGGCTGGCCGGTTGAACTGGGCCCCACAGATGTTGCAACGATAGGGTTTTTCACCTATGGTCAAGAGAAAGGGAAAAAGGAGAGAAAAGCCATATTAAATGGGAAGATTTCTACAGTCCCTGGTCCCTGAATTTCAAAGCAAACTGCTCTTTCCTAGGGCCACTTCTACCTTCCTTTCCCTTGGATGATGTCAGACAGAAAATCCAGGCCTGCCACCTGGGCTGCTGTCCCTCTGTCTCTCTCCTTCTCACATATACACATCTTGAAGGGGATCAGGGTCTAGAACAAGTAGTAACATGTGGGAAAGGACAACAAACCTGGGGGACGGATAGAAAGGGAGGAGTTTCCCAGAAGCCTGGGCTTTGGAACCAGCTCTGTCATTACAATTATCTGGCTACAGGACTTAGAAAAGTCACTCTCCTTCTCTGGGCCTCAGTTTCCCCTCTCTGGAACTCAAGGAGCTAATTTGGATGACCTGGGAAGGCTGTTCTAGTTGTTCTCTTGGATACGATTGATTCAATAATCAACTCACTCATGAAGGAGACATAATCAGCCTGCTCTAGTTTGTCTCTTTTAGAATAAACATCTCCTGCCCTCCCTCCTACACATGTGGCAATTACAGTTGGATTCCATTTTCAAGAGAGGTAGGCCCTGAGTTTGAGTAGATGCTCAGTTAGAAAAAACAATAGAAGGACTGAGACATCCCCATGGAACGTTTCAGGGAATATGGGCTCATTTAAAGTACTAAGATAGAAAATGTAAAGGTAGAAGTTTTGTAGCAAGGAGGGGAGTGATTAACTTTGCAGTCTAGAAGTGGAGGTCCCTGGGACCATCAAGGGAGAAGAGTGGAGTGTGGGACCCTACCCAGAGAAGCAGTGATACCAGAGATGGAGGCAGAGACGATGACATGGAGAGATGGAGCAGCTGGGTACTCTAGACCCAGAGAGGGAGAGGGGCTGTGTGCTGACAACCAGGGGCAAGCTTGCTGGGTATACCCTTTGGTTGGTTTATGATGCATGTAGGGGATTTTAACCATGGCAATGAAGCGATATACGATAGGATGAGTGTAAAGCAAATATTCTCCCATATAAACTATCACATAATTCACAATAAAATGTTGTTTTTTCAAAAAAAAAGTACTAAGATAGAGCAAACTTTGAAGAATAATCAGGTTATTAGAAGACACTTGGTAAATGAATGTGTGTTGATAAAGAGCAAGTCCTTAGGGGAAATCAAGAGATCTTTAATCCTCTTCTGGTTCTATGGAAACCTAACCTACTTTACCTCTACCAGCCTCAGTTTCTGCACCGGTACATCAGGATGAACACTTCTAACCCAAGCAAAGACAGAGAAGAAGGACAGATGTCTCAGAGAAAAGACAGAGGGTACAGGAGGTAGACCAGTCACTAAGCAAGCACAAAATAGGGTGAAGCTCCTCATTCAGACCAGGATAGGGCCTGCTCCCTAACTCACCCAACCAGGGACTAAAGACCCACATGGCTTTCTCCAGGATCCTCTCCCTGTCCCACCACCAATAATCCTGGAGAACTCGGGTGGGACAGGGCAGGGCCATACCCGTATGGACGGTCTTGTGGCTGGCGAGGTTGCCCTTGTAGCGGAAGGAGGCCTGGCAGCGGTCACACTTGTAGGGTTTGTCACTGTGGGTCTGCAGGGTATGTCTCTTGAGCGAGGCCTCCTCAGAGAAGCGGCAGTCACACTCATTGCAGAAGAAGGCCCCATTCTCTGTCAGGGATGGGAGGGTGATACCAAAGTCAGCACAGATGGGAGGGAGGAGGGCACCAAGGCCTCTCTCCCCCTATCCCCAGTGCCCTTGCCCACCCATCACCATTGGAGCCAGAGCAAAAGACCTGTGGGATGTTATTTTTCTTAGCCTTTAGAATCTCAGTCATGAAGGAGAAGGGAGAAAAGCACAGAAGGGAAGAACAAATCACCACCAACATGAGAAAGGCTCAACAGAGTTTCTCCTTCTCTCAAGAGCTCTGAGACTTTTCTAATGTGTTGGTAGTTTTATTCACTTTCATACACTAAAGACCTCAGGCAAGACTTTGACCCCTCTGAACTCTCCCTTTGTATCTCTGTCTCCAAACTTAGGATAATAAGTCCCTGTCGTGACTACTTGATCAAGAGCATACTGGAAAACACACAGTGAAACACAAGGCATTCTGGAATGTGATATGCAAATCAAGTTCAATTATACTTTGAGGTCAATGAAGAAGAAATTATTGAGGATGGGGTCATCTGTAGTTGTCCTTGCACCTATCTGGATTTCATGTCTCCCAAAGCACTTCTGTGAGCCAAAGATGGCAGTGGAAATGGAAACAGAGGCCTAGACAGAAGAAAGTACAGAGCGAAGGCACATGGCCAATGGGAACAAAAGGGGACAGCCTCAGCTTTCTCAACTATATAAGTCCAAGGTCCTGTGCCAAACTGTCAATGTAAACAACTGGTTTGTTTTCCCCCATTTTTCTGCCACAACAATTTGAAAAGGCCATGCCATTGTGATTTAACCCTAATTAGGGATGATAGGAGTATCATCTTGTAGCCAAAGTTGAGTGTAGAATTATACTTTTTTTTAATTTGGTAAAAATCAGCCAACCATGAGACTAATTTCATTCAGTTGGCATCTACTGAAAACCAACTCCACACTAGGTACTTGCTAGGACATATGGAAGATACAACATGGACAAGGTCAGAGGCTTCTCCCTATGACGTCCATATTCTGGCAGGGGTGAACTACGATGCACACAGATTAACTCCTGTAGTTCTAGAACACAGGGACCCAGAGAGTTCAGGGAGCCATGGCCAGCCTTGCAAACAAACTGCCTTTGCTGGAAAGGAACTGTTTGATCAGCCCTGGTTACTCCAGACTAAGTCTAACACCCCATTCCTTGCTTTGGTCAGCCTAGTTCCCTCAAAGGTCAAGAGCAGAGTAATGGGCCGTGGGTGGATTTCCAATGGGGGACTTTCCCAGTCAGAGAGAACAGTCTAAATAAAATGGAAACCCCAAGCCTGCAAAACAGAGGCAGAAAGCTTCCTTCTCCCTGGCAAGAGAAGGACCGGAAAGGGACTCACCACAGCTGGAGTCGGAGTACTCGGACTGGGTCTCTCCCATCTCCTCTGGGAAGGTGGGGCCGGCAGTGTGGAGGCACATTTCTGCATGCTGTGGGGACTGCGAGCCACAGGAGGTGCACTTGGGAGGGTGCATGTAGAGTGGTGAGTGGCTCTCACTGCTGCTGCGCGGAGAACCCGTCAGGGACCTGAGGACAGGAGTAATGCGAACTTTAGCACCTGGGTCAGGGTACAACATACTGCTTAGCTTTGTCTTTGCAGTCATGTAAGCTCAGAAGGCAGAGTGGCCCCATTCAAGAACCTCACACCCACCTTCAAGCAGTGTCTATATCCAGATCACTAACTGGGGGACAGGTCAAACCCAAATGCTTACTCTTCCAGTTTCTTCCCCTCATTACTGCAGCCCACAGCCTCACTCAGTCCAAAAGAAGTAAGAAGACCCCATGCCACACTAAGGCAAGATAGGCTTTTGAGAGTCATGGAACATTCTCGTACCATACAAGGGAATCATCTCTTTTATTGTTAAAACATATATTTAAGAACTGACTTCCTAACTCAAGCTAATTCAATCACTAATCACTAATTCCACACCTCTTCTATGTTCAACGCTACGGGCAGGCAAGGTGATGTCTGGGTAGAAAACGCCCTGGAGTCCTACTCAGGGAACTCAGAACCTAGGCAATTACCTGTTGACGATGTTATTGAGCCGGCTGGCCTGCGGGATGGTGGAGTCCTCCCCGGCAATGCTGAGCTTGGTTGGGGACTGGAGGTCAAGGTTGTCAGGTTCCATGGGTGGCTGGCAGGCAGGTGGAGCAGTGTAGGTTCGAGGAGAAAGACGGCCCAGCTCACCCTGCTCCGGCCCCTCAGGTTTGGCATTCTGGTTCAGGCTGTTGAGGACGATGAACTTGTACTTCTTCCAGTTGCAGGCTTTCGGGTCAGTGGGGCTCTTGGCTGGAGGGGAGCCAGAGGTCTGAAGGATGCAGGCATTCTTACTGCTGCAGGACTCCGTGGGTGAGTTGGGCTGGCAGTCAGACTTTTGAGGGCTCTGTGGACTAACCAGACCCTTCCGGTTCAGGGGCGCATTGGGGGGCTCAAAATGCAGGGCAATCTCGTCCTCGGAGGAAGGCCTCTCTTCCTCTTTGCCAGCCTTGTCACAGGGAAAGTATGGGGGGTTCCGGACTGAGGGGGCAACAGGCTTGGGACCCTCAGCCACACTGTAGTGCATGTCACTTCGTGTCTCCTCAGGGGCTGCCTCCTTGGGTGAATAGATGCTGCTATGACACACGCTGGGGGACACCTCCATGGCCGGCCGGCTGTATTCACTGGGAACCGGCCTGACACTGTCACAGGGGAGAGTCCGCTCCTTGGGGAAGGGATGGGTCATGGGCATCCGGGCATCCCGCAACTCCTCATCTGAGAAGAGGAAGCTGCTGACTGGGAGGTGGCTGTACACAGGATAGGAGGCTGGTGGTGTGGACAGGCCACTATACAGACTGGGGGCAAAGGATCTGCTCTCACACCCAGGGGCACTCCTCAGTGGCAGGTTGTTCTCCACCACCTCACGTCCTCGATAGGCCATGATATCTTGGGGCATCAACATCCGGCTGCTCAGGAACTCCTCACGGGGAGGCTTCATGGCAGGAACCATCTCTGCTTCACTGCAGGAGAATGAAGAGAAGGAATGAGTCCAAATTAGTGCTGTTAAGCAGATATCATTGACATGGCTAACTGGGCTGGACCAGCTAGACAAAAGGAGGTATGGGTCCGGAGTCGAGAAATACTTATAATCACAAGACATTCATAGTAAAGCCTAATGATCTAACTCACTGGTAGGGAAATTCAGGCCCAGAGAAGCTAAGTAAGTTATCCATACAATCTGTGCCTGAATCAGCACAATCTTGCCATGTTAAGTCACATATATATTCTTAGGCTCTTCTCAGGATATTACAGAATGCTATGGTGCTGCCAAAAGAACCAATAGATCCACTTTGGAAAAAGCGCAGCCAGAGTGCTCCTTGGAGGCCAACATGGCCAAATTTCGTCGCTCATACTTTGGACATATTGTCAGGAGGGACCAGTCTCTGGAGAAGGATATCATGTTTGGTAAGGTGGAGGGTCAGAGAAAAAGAGGAAGACTCCCAACGAGATGGACTGGTCAAGTGGCAGCATCCATGGACTCAAGCGTGGCAACAGTAGTGCGATTGGCCCAGGATCGGGCAGTGTTTTGCTCTGCTGTGCATAAGGTCACTGTGAGTCGGTACCTACTCGATGGCACCTAACAACAACAACAACAAAGGTGTGGCACTGTGGGTTAAGGCATTGGACTGCAAGGTCAGTTTGAACTGTGAGGTTGGTGGTTCAAGCTCACCAGCTGCTCCTCGGAAACCCTATACAGGGTCACTATGGGCCAGAACCGACTTGAAGGCACTTAACAACAACAATAGTTTACATAAAGCTTTCAGAGTTCTTATCTCATTTTGCCCATGCATAATGTGGAAGCTAAGGCTATGGGAGGTGTCTGCACAGTGCTGGTACCACACTTTCAATGGTCATAGACTAACTGGTACCTTATCAAAGAGTAATGAGCACGGTAAGAGGACTGGCCAGAGTTGCTGGAAGTTCACCAGGAAGCATATATCAATGCAAGCAGCTCAGACTCTAGAGCCAGACCTGCTTGCCAATTCCAGCTGTGCAACTTAGCATCTTTGACCTGGAGCAAGTAATTTAGCTCAAAGCCTGTCCCACAGCAAGTACTCCTCAGTGACAGCAATGATGATCTTGTCACCGTCTTGCCCACAGGAGACACAAAGCTCTGGCTACCTATACTCGAAGGAACATTATTGTTGTTAAGTGCCATCGAGTCGGTTCCAACTCATAGCGAACCTGTATAGGGTTTTCAAGGAGCGGCTGGTGAGCTTCAACTACCAACCTTGCAGTTCAAATGGATGTTGCAGCCCAGCACACACACCTGCAGCACCACACCAGGACATAGGTGAAAATAGACCGGCTCTACATGATCACAGTTAACAGAGCTAAAATCTGTGAGGGAAGGTTAAAGGAAACATTTCAGCTAGCCTTAAAGAATAACGCTCTAACAGGACAAGGTAGAACAAGGCTCTAGAAATAGTGATTCTTGGTCTCTGCGGTGCTCAAAAGGAGGCTGGAAACCCCTCTGCTTGTGAGGGGAGTCATACACGCTGGTGCAGTTGAATTACATGGTCTTGGTGTGGTGCTCTAGAGTAAGTAAGCGCTTGACTATTAACCACAAGGAGGGCAGTTCAAACCCACCAGCCGCTCCTTGAAAACACTATACAGGGTCCCTATGAGTCAAAACTGACTCAACAGCACTTAACAACAACAAAGAAGTTAAAAGGAGACCTGGTGATGCAATGCATTAAGCACTGGGCTGCTAACTGAAAGATCAGCTGTCAAATCCACTAGCTGCTCTGCAAGAGAAAGATGTCTGCTAAGTGTACTTCCATAAAAATGTACAGCCTCAGAAGCCCTATGGGCCAGTTCTACTGGATCCTCTAGGGTCATTAGGAGTCTGAATAGACTCGATGGCAGTGGGTTCAGTTTTGTTTTGTTTCAAAGGTTATGCCCTGAGATTTTCTGTTCTCCTGCTTAGGCAAAACTCTTCTCTTCTTTGGATCTCACGTCCCTCACACTTTTAAGTAATGGGTCATGTTTCACACCCCACATGTCTTACAACTCAAATCAACAAATGGCATCCCCAGTAGGAGCAGTGTGACAAACTCGGAGTGAGGTAGCCTTAATAACCTTGACTAGTTCAGGCTGATAGAAAATCAAAGGCACAAATACCAATAGTTCTAATCAGAGTCTAGAGGAGAACTAAAACACACATGCAAATATTTCAAGTAGAATCAAGGTCTAAGAAAAGAAGCAAAATGTTTTGGGACATAGAGGAAGAGCTGAGGGAGGAAGGGTGGGCATTAGAAACGTGACAGAAGAACTAGGTCTGGCAAGAGGAGTGAAAGAGAAGGCATATCAAGTGAATGGGAGAAATTAAGATATGGGGATGTGAAGGACTCATCTGGAGAACAGCAAGGAATCAAGCCTGGCTGCAGAGAAAGCAGCAGCAACAATGTGTAACAAAAGAGTGTGACAATAGTGAAAAGACAGGTTGCAGTAGCTTAGGAAAAATGATTTTTCCTGTACCCATGGAGAGTATCAAAGGTTTCTGAACTGAGACTACCCCTTCCAGTTCCAAAACTTCCACTTAAATGCAAGCTCACCTGGCCTTGATAAACTTCCGGCAAGTGTCGACAACATGCTCCATCTGCAGGTACATAGCTGTGGCCATAACAGCCATGATGTTGCCTTCCCGCAGATTGAGTCGAGATGTGTACATGAAATCCAAGAGGATGCAGAACCCCTCAGGGTTGATCTCAGGATCCAGATTGATGACACTGAGGTTGCATTTCAACTGGTCCGTGAAGATGCTGTAGAACAGGCCACTGTAAAACAAGCAAATGTTTCACTTGAGCAGACACATAGACTCCTTGGGCCATTATATTCAACATCAATGTCCAGCCCCTCTCTCCTAGGCCTAATTCCAGAACTTCCATGACAATTAGCAATAGCTGCCATTTATGGAGAGCTTTCTACATGCTAGCGCGTCATCAAGTATTTCACATGATTATCATGCATTCTTCATCATTTTGCAAGGTAGGACTAGCATTTTCCACCTTTGGCAAATGGACAACTAAGATCACAGAGGTTAAGTGATTTTTTTTGTTCCCCCCTCCGAATCATAGAGCCTGTTTTATTTGTCCTAACTGCTTGGCATGTTGTTACTGCTAGATGTTGCCAAGTCAATTTAGACTCACAGTGACCCCATGCAACAGAGTAGAACTGCCCCCACAGGACTGTCTTGGCTATTAATTTTCACAGAAGCAAACTGCCAGGATTTTCTCCCATAGAATGGCTGGGTGGGTTTGAACTGTCAGCCTTCTGGATAGCAGCTGAGTGCTGAACAGTTGCACCACTAGGGCACCACCTGCTTGGATTACTAGAGCGAAATTCAGCATTTATTTGCAGTAGCTATTCTTAGTTTATCTTTGGGATAAGTATTTCCACTCATTACATCACATTGTCCTTTTAAAAAAATTGTGTTGCTATTTATTTATTTTTGCTTTTTTAGAAGCATACTGGATATGGATGAGAAATAAAAATAGGCCTATATCTATCTATACTATACTGCTTTTCTAAAAGTCTATGGGCTATTATCAAATCAACTACTTCTAGAAAATTCAGGTGAAAGCCATACCTCTAGATACCATCTTGTCTGGTAGTAAAAAGGGCATTTAATTGGAGGCTAGAATTCTGGGCCATCTCCTTAACTCTACTTTATTGAGTGGGTTGCCAGAATGGAGCCTGAACTCTTAGACTTGAATCCTTGCTTCATCATTTACTAGCTATATAACCTTGGGTAAGATGCTTATCTTCTCTGTGCCTTGGTTTCCTAATCTGTAAAATGGAGGAACAACAATCCCTATTTCATAGAGTTGGTGTAAGAATGAAAATGCAGAAGGTATAGAATGGTGCCTGACACAAAGTAAGCACTCAGTAAACATTATCTATTATTTTTATATCTGTATAAACCTGTTATTTACACACACACACAAATATGCTTGTATTTGATGTTGAGCAAGGTTTCTACCAGCAATAGAGATTTCATATTCTATTTCATCTCACCTACCATGTCTTTCTTTTTCATCTATAAAACAGAGGTAACAGAACCATCCAAATAACATAGAAGACTATTGAAAGAATCAAACTAATATTACAATATAAAATTGTTGTGAAAACTTGGCAGACTTGATAAATATGAAAAGTAAACTGTCTTACTCTTATAAACACATATCTGGAAATATGGTTAAAACATCCATGGAAATACAGTTATAAGTATGCAGTAAATACAGTCATAGTAAATAGAGCAAAATGTTTCAAATCAGTTTGCTTGAAATATTTAAAGACCCTGCCACTTTTCCTTGTTTTGCTGGTTAACTGCGGTTATCTTCCATATTTGCCCCACATACATCCTTTCCTAGATCAGTATATGTTTTCTTCTCCCATCATGCCCACAGAACAGAAACTTACTTTTCTAAAAGTGTATTCATTGATTCACCTCCTGGAAGCCTATACCACCACACCATGTACTAGAGATCTGGAGTCAAATGAGACATAATCTCAAATGCAGCAAGAGGCCCTCAAGTCCCACCTTGCTGGCTACACCAACCCCTTTGATTTATCCACCTTTCCCTTCCAGACCCCTCACCTGCAGGCCATGAGGACTGTCTTATGGGCTCTAAACTGCTCACGGCTCACCACTATGACGACATCAGTCAAGATGTCACGGCTCCGGAGACGGTTAAGGTTGAGAAGAACATCACTGGCATGGCGGGTGAACTGGATACAGCTGTCCGCCGGTGAGGCCATTTTGTCTTCACCTGGAAAAAAAAAAAAAAAAAAGCAGGGATGTGTCAGCATCCTGTTAGTTCTCCAGAGCCTGTTTCCTGCTGACTAGCTATACCAGAGCAGGCATGGAATTCAAATTCAGATCCCTATATTTGGTTTCTGAATAAATCATGACTCCTCTCTGGATCTCACTCTTCACATCTATAAAACGGGTAGAATAATCTTTACCTAACAAGTTGATATAGAAAACTCTTTGAGGTAAATGGTAGAGGATTGGTGTTTGTTGAATATTTTTACTAAATATCAAGTACTCTGTCAAGTGCTAAGAGGCAGTGTGGTGCAATGTGTTGCTAGCCTTGCTTTGAAGGCTAACATGCTCACTTTGCTCTTTGTCAATTGTGTGACTTGGAGCAGGTTGTTTATTGTTTCTGGGCCTTGGTTTCCCAATCTATAAATGGGAGTAGTAAACCTATGTGGTTGTACAAATTAGGAATGTGTGTCTGACCCATAATATGTTTGCAAAAGTAGCAGCTGTTATTATCATATTATCTTATCACATTGTCACCAGCCCTGATGAAGCCTCACAGTTGTTTCACTTTATATTTCAAGCACCTTCAAGCATACTGCTGGCACTTAGTAGGTGGCTAGATTAGTTTTAAGCCAATAAATCAGGGCTTTGCTGTTGTTAAGTGTCTTCGAATACTTTCTGACTCATAGCAACCCTTAATCGGGTTTCCAAAGGCAGCTGATGGGTTTGAACTGCCAACCTTGTGGTTCAAACCGACCTTGCGGTCCAGTGCATTACCCTTCAGCGTCATACTAGGACTTCAAATAAGGGCCTAAATCACCATTTAACAATGCTAAAATAGGTTGGTGGAGTCCTGGTGTAGCTATGTGGGTTAATGTGCTGGACTGCAAGGTCGGTTTGAACCTCAAGGTTGGTGGTTCAAGCTCGCCAGCCATTCCCCGGAAACCCTATACAGTGTCACTATGAGTTGGAACTGACGCCACAGCATGTAACAACAGGATAAGTTGGTGAAGGCATCCAGGGTGGGCCTGGGAGTGATGGGGGAGGGAATCATTTCTCCTTTGTCTCTCCTAATTAAAGAAGTTCACAGAAATGGGTGTATTGGCAAATTCAAAAGAAACAATCTATCCACAAAATTTCGGAGCTTATAATTCAAGTTACTTACCCAGTGCCTTGATTCACAGTCCAAAATTCTGCTTAAAATCTATAGGGAAGAGAGGAGAGAAAACAGAAATTGATGTAATGAATGTAAGATTGTCCACTATAGTCTTATTTTAGGACACACATATTTAGTTTTGCTTTGATAGCTGCAGCCTGCCAGCTGGTACCGTTTTACCACATGCTAGCAAACATTTCCCATCTCCGCTCTTACGGAAACAACAGGCAACAGAAGCTATGCAGTAATAATGTTTTTATCCTGAGTACTAGGAAAACAATTGCACATATTAATTTCATACACCAAAACATACGTATTTCCTATCGCAAGTAAAAATATCACACAATCCAAAGGTTACTTGAGTTTATGCAAAAGAAAAAAAATTAAAAAGTGATTTTTCTAAGGGTCGGTTCCTACCCATAGCAACCCTGTATAGGGTCTTTGAGGAGCAGCTGATGAGCTTGAACCACTGACCTTGCAGTTCAAATGGCTTTGCAGTCTGGTGCATTAACCCACAGTGCCACACCAGGACTCCCCAGGGCTCCTTAGGGACCTAAAAACACTGGACACTTTTTAAAACCTACTAAACTATTTATTACCTTTCAAGTTTTAGAATGATTGCGCAAGGCCTACAGGATCAGTATCTTTATGTTTATTTCCCTGGTGATGAAACGGAGACTCAGAGATTTAAGTGGCTCAGAACAAACAGCCCGGCAGAGTTGTCTGTGTGGAACTCTTAAGGCTGAATATGGCGATTCAGAATACAACCTGGAAATACTTTCCTGGTTGTTTTTTTGTTTGTTTGTTTCAAAGTTCCTTCTCCCTTTCTGTCCCTCTTGGGTTTTAAGACTAGACATCTACAATGTCCAAGTTTCTGTTTCCCCCTGCTGGTGAAACATTTAACTAAGTGATTTAGCTGAGAACTGGCCAGAGAGCTCTAAATATTAAGAAATATGTAGCCTTCTTTGAATTTATATATCTAAAGTAAAAAATTAAGAGCAAAAGTGTAAGACTCTTATTGATGACAGAAGTATGTGAGCTGCAACACAAAACAATACTTGAACACTTTCTTCCCCTTCTTTAAATGCATCTGGGGAAAAGGACTGAGACTTGCAAGGTCATGTTGGGTCATGTAGATGTTTAGTGGCCTGGGCCCAAGCTTTCTGGCTCAAATTCCTGCCACCTCTCCAAATGAGCCTACGTGCTAAGAACAAGAAGGACAGCACCCTGACGTGGGTGAAGCTCGTTTTTAAGCTCCTTTCCCCACACAAACACTTTGCCCCATTCCAAGCTGCTGAGTCTTACCAAATGAGCACTCTAAAATGAGAGGTTTCCTTGAGTCTGTAACCAAACACTCTGACATTTCTCTGTGGTCTCAAGTGCCAGTCACTCAATCTCATAGGCTTCAAGGTTAGTTTATGCATGTGAGTGAGTAGGAACTAGGGCAAAGGAAATGTGGAAAGGGAGAGGACAGAAAAAAGATGAAGGACCTATCTCCTACTCTCCCTGTCCTAACTCAAAATGGACAAAGAGAGACCTAATGTAACCCACTGCCCAAGATACACTAAATTGGTCCTATTTAAAATTTAATGAGTGTCTCCTTTGGAAAAGAATGCTGAGGACACATGAGAGATTTATTTATAAACTGTCTCCTCTTCCCTTCATGGAAGAGATTCTACACACTTTTAGAATACCTGGGTCATCCTTTAACCAGCTCTAACCACCAGCTTGCTTGTGGATTTCCAGTCACAGATATTTGGAACCTCGGGAAGACCAGATTTGCTATTTCACCTTGACACAAGTAGCAGTGACTCACGCAAGATGACAGTTAAAACAAACAAACAAAACAATTTCCCTGTGTCTACTGTTCACGAAGTCCTAGGCTGGACACTTTTTCTCCTTAACTCCTCTCCCTAGTCTCCCACACCGTAAGTCCACACACACTGACACTCACATCCTTACTCTGTCTTAGCAGCCCCCACAACCAGCAAAAGGGTGGGTTAAGGTGGGTGAGGATAACATTATGATCCCTCTAGATGCAGCAAGAATGAGAGTAGCTTTTATAGGCCATGCAGACCCTTTCCATTTATTATTGTACCTGATCCTTTCAGCCATCCGCTTTATTGGAGAAGACACGGAGGCTCCAGGAGCTAAGCCTTGTCCTGAACAAACCCATCTTTTAGCTCTGACCATGCCACTTATGCCACCTGCAAAACGCATTCCACTGCAAACCAAAATACCATCAAAAGGGCAGGGCCAATAACCAGAAACTAACAACAGCTCAGAAACAGACCTTCCCCTTTCTATCTTCCCACTCCTCCCGCCCATTGGCCGCGGTAACTACCAAGCAAGAGTTAAAGGTTGTCTTCTCCACCCCTACACCCTTTCTCCCCTTTAGCGCTTTTCCCCTCGTATTTTATAGTAAGCACCTTGAGGAGAAAGCAGATCCTCTATAGGAGCTTCCCACCGAAGAAGAAAGAAGAGGACCCGAAAACAAAAGCAAGAGAGCGAAAAGACGAGAAGACTGAAGAACAGAGGGGGTAAAGAGAGAGGGGAGAGAAGAGGAGAGAGTGGAAAGTAAAAAGCGAGAGGCAAGCCAATACCAAAGACCCACATCCTTTTCCTTCTTCCTCCACTCTGTTGGCACATGGAAGTCGCGTTTTCTCGCTCTCTCACAGTCTCAGGAGCCCAGCACAGATTCATCCACCTCCAGACACAGTACCTGTCGGCCAGGGTCAGCCCAGCCCTGAGCATTCGGGGGACACCGCAGTTCATCAGCATCCAAGCCCCCGCGGGCACAGCGGAGGCCCGGCGGTACGACCCTTAGTATGTTTAGATTAAAACACTTTTCTTGCACCTCAGTAGCTAACATGGTGTGTGCCCTTTTTTCCCTGTTCCGCCGTTAAGGCAGGGGGCAGTGAGGGGAACGGCACAGCCCTCTCATTCCCGGAACCTAGTAGATCTCGCTTCAGCGGATTTCACAGAACACTCTCTGCCTATCGCAGAGTCCAACGAGAAGTAACTTTCCAGGAAGCTGCCGGCACCCGACGGCCGCCAGGATCTCTGCCTGCACTGTGCGGGCCGCGGGGAATTCACCCAGGGAGGAGGGGCCACCGGGGGAAGCTTGCGGGGAATAAGACACACTTTCCCCTAAATCCCTCATCTGCACCCGGTCCAGGACTCTCAGAGTTCACCGCGTCCAACCCCTCCCGCACCACAATTTTACAAATATGAAAGCCACACAAGTTTAGTAACAGATCTGAGCGTAGAACCGAGGTGTTTGTTTCAAATCATGGGTCATTTCAGGAATTGGAGTTGCCCAATTCCTACGTTTGTTTGCCTGGTACGTCATTTTCCCCCCTCTTTTTCTTTTTGCTGAACTTTTTCTGTTTTGTTGTTGTTGCTGCTGCTGTTTGGTTTATTTATGGAGGGGGAGAGGTTAGATGAGGTGTCAAGATCAACAAGATGAAGACTGAGGGTCTCCGTCCTGAGCATCGCAGCTGACCAGAGGAGAAACTAAAACGAAAGCCCCTTCCGCCTACGTGGGCAAGAAGGCTCGATTTCCGCCCAACAGCTTTAGAATAGAAGCTGCCAGGCCGAACCTGGCCCTGTTTTGGGATTTCAGAATCCATTTCTCCGAAATCTTAGGGACGCGGTTAGGAAGCTGCAGACGCCGGGGCGTCGACCCCAGCGCGCGCAAGAGCGCGCTGCAAGATTGCCCCGCCTCTCCGTAGCCGTTCGTCAATTATAATCAGTGAGGGAATCATTGCCTAAGTCTCAGCGGTGGGTTCCGAGAGGCGCTTTCGTTGGGTGGGGGTACAACGAAAGACGCAACCTCATAGACTACATTCCTGTCCTAAAACTGGCTGGAGGTGTCACACTGCGCCCCATGTCTCTTCTGCGGTGGCATAGGGGTAGGCCTGCCAAGGCTGGGCTTCTTTGGCTTCATAAAATCTTACTTTGAAGATTACCGCCTTCGCCTGGTGTAATAAAGATAGATGGGAACGCTGGAATTTACTATGGGAGAGGGATGAGAATCTGGGAAGGGAAATTTAAATTAAGCAAATGCATTTATTGGAAATCTAGGAGTTTGTGGTTCCAAGGAAGGAGCTCTGTTCCCAAGGAGCTCCAGCCTAGTCTTGTTTTTACCGCTTCCTGACACTAGAGAGAGCTCTCCACCAAGGCCAGAAGTCGACACTGCTCCTCCCCACCCCCTTCTCGCCACGCCCCTTCTTCCCATTGACCTAGTTTGGACCCAGTCTCCCGATTTGGAAAACTCCCTCCTCCATCCATCCCCCCGCCCCGTCCCGGGCGGCCGTTGGATTCTTGGTAATCTAATAACTCCAAAAACTCGCTGAAATATCTTAGGGAGAATTTGAAAGTGTAAAGCATTACTTAGGGGCAGGGAAGAGGAATTTTAATAAGGTTGGAGTTGCCGCAGTGAAACCCGCATCAATGCTCCTTTCGGAGCAGTCTCGTTTCCTCGCTGCGTCGCCGCTAACCGGCAGCTAGCTCAGTCTCGCCTCCTCGGTCCCACAATGGGGGGATGGAGTCAAACAGCCTGGTGGTTTTGTACCGAAGAGGGGAAAAACACTTTTTGCTCTCTTGGTTTGGGGATAGAGGGGGCGGGAGGATGAGGAGACAATAAATGAAAGCGAATTTGATAATGCGGTGGCCGCGGCAGCCGCTTTAGGTGACCGAGGTGGTGCTAGGAGACATTATGTCCTGACTTTCGTTTCTATCACGTTTCCTGCCAACAGCACTCTTGTAAGCCTGCAAGCTTCTAGGAAATGCAATAAAGTAGAGGGATGTGTTTTATCATCAAGATCTGAAGTGAATCTGTAGAAGAGACGCTCCCCATGTGCCAGGCTCGCGACAGCCTTTCCAAAAGGGCCACAGCCAATGCCATCAAACGGCATCTACAGGCAGAGATTTGGTTAGCCTGGCTGGGCTGGGCTCAACCTTCACAAAAAGGCTGGCGGAGGAGGAGAGAGGCATGATCTCGCAAACTAACAATGCCTTTAAAAATCCGATCTGAACAGAAGTCAGCCAAGGTCTTTATTCACGTTAATGAAGATGGAAGGCACTAACTGTCCTTGGAAAGCGATGAGTCAAACTTGACCGCACTTCAAACACTTCCCCAGATTCGTTTCAAACCAGAACAGAGACGCGTTTCTCTGACGCGGCCTGGGACCGCTCCCGCAGTGGGAGAGGCTGAACTCTATCCCCACGAACCTGAGTGGTTGACTTGATGCGTCTCCCGGGATTGGCGCGCGCCGGCAGCCGCTAGGGGCCGCCAGCTCGCCAAATGCGCTTTTGCCATCTTAAGTCACGAGCTCAAGGAAAGAAAACTTCGCTAAGAAGCTGGTGTGACACATTCTACAAAGATTACGCTCTGCCCATCCATACAAAACACACACACACACACCTGATTTCTCACCAAGCCTTTAGCTACTTTTGGTAGGCATGCCACTATGCAGGGGGGAAAGTGATTTTAGAGTTCAAGTGTGAGCCTGGTTCAGAGAGGAGCTCCAGCGCAGGTCTTGGGACTGGACCCTTCACCAGCTCACAACCTTGCATGCACACCTTGAACTCTAAAATGCCGATCCCCAGCACTGAAGTCAGATAGCAAAAATCTTAAGACATACGTATAAACTTATTCCTCCAAGTCTTCTGGAGAAATGTTCCAACATGAGCTGGCACTTCAGCCCTTATGTGACCTAAGAGACCCAAATTATGGCTGTTTGAGGCACCTTTCTCTTAAATATTTCAAAGGAGCCAAGACAAACTCCTTTGACTTTAAATAGATGCCCTGAAATTCAGATGCTAAATGCTGGTCTGGTTAGTTATGCTACTAACTGTACACACTAGCCCTTCTCTTGGCAGAACTATTTCCTCAACTGTGAAATGAGTTGGAAGTTCTGGAATAGCGGAACTCCTAAATGGCATCCTTCCACTATCGGCTTTCCTGTGGCGGGGTCACAGCGATAGGGGGACAGAGTATTCAAAGTGCGTTATTTTATAATTCTCTGGCTCCGGTAGTGGCCCTGTAAGAGCAGCACCGGACTGCGAAGCACAAAGTAGGCAGTTCAAATTCACCAGCTGCTCTTCGGAAACCTTATACAGGGTCTCTATGATTCAGAACTAACTAGACAGCGCTTAAACAACAACAACAACAACTTAATGGTGATAGATGAACATCTCTGAGGAGTCGTGGACTGGGCGAGAATTCTAAGGCTTTCTAATTTTCAGGCGTCTAGCCAAAACTTTTGGGGTAGGATGTCATCCTCATGATGATGTTTTCCTTCTGCCCGTCCTAACATCTGACTTGTGGCTTCCTTGAAGGACAGTTGGTACTGGGGATCCTAAGGCGGCGCGGTCAGCCCACCACTCAAAGCAAGGAGTTCAGCCACGATCTACCACTAGGTGGCGGACTCAGACCGTCCGAGAATCACCTTGGGCCCACAGCTATTCACAGGACTCCTTTTTTTGTCCGTTGGGAAGGAGCGGGGGATGTTCCCTCCTTATAGTCAAAGCTGAAAAAATATTTTAGTGGACGTAATTCCGTTCTTTGCGTTGCTCACGACTCTCTAGCAATTACAGTGCGGTATTTTTTTTTCAGCCCGAAAGTTTGGATGTTTCAGGAAGGGAAAGAAAGGGGTGCACTTGTCTTCAAAAAACAGAAAGGCACTCCACGTATTAGCAGAGGTTCCTACCAATCCTGGCCTGCCAGCAAAAAGAGTTGCATGTAAACCTCACGAAATACGAAGAACGGGATCCTGGGGGCAAGGGCCAGGTACCCAGCAAAGCTGGGAGGATGGGGGCGGGGGAGGGCTGTAAGGCACAAGTGTGGTCTTTTGGTGGGGATACTGGTCTAGGTTTGGAAGGCGGGAAGAGTTGGGAGGAGCAGTTCCTGAATTCCAGTGGAGCGTAGAGAAGAAATAGGCTAGTTCTGCCATAATACAGCTCAGATTGCTGCGGCGACGTTATCACTTGTTGCGCAGTGCTGAAAACCAGCACACGCTATACAACTCTAACTTGCAGAGGACTCCCAAGCCAGCTCTTTAGCAGCCTACCACTGTTCCAAGCCATTTGCAAAACTCCTCCAGACACCTCCCCCCTCACACATACAATACACACACATAAACCGCCAGCACCACCTCTAAGACAAGACTTCCAGTCAGTGTTTTTTGTGTGTGGTGTGTGTGTTTATATCAAACATCCCTCCGATCTCAGTTGCCCAGAGCAGTGGAAGGGAAGGTGGACTACCTCCACTTGGAGAACCCTCTTACTTAGACAACCAGGCACGCACATGTGGGCACTCACACATACGCGCACGCGCGCCACGAGTGCGCGCGTCCTTGCAAAATTATTCGAACCACATTGGCTATATATGATACCATCCAAGCTGGAAAGTAACTTCTTTCCTTCCTACTAGAGAGATCATTTGGAAAATCC
Source organism: Chrysochloris asiatica (assembly GCF_000296735.1). Classification (NCBI taxonomy): domain Eukaryota; kingdom Metazoa; phylum Chordata; class Mammalia; order Afrosoricida; family Chrysochloridae; genus Chrysochloris; species Chrysochloris asiatica. The sequence continues at coordinate 6,272,280 of NW_006408695.1, read as the reverse complement.
TTTCTTTAAAGTCAGTTTTATCTTTCCTTCCAAAAAAAGAAAAATACCTCATAAGGTCATTTCACAATATTTTTCAAATACTTCACTTTTGCAAATAGAGTTTCGCCCGCCGAAGGGTGGCGCTGCCTCTCCACCTCCTCTGAATTACTAAATTTCTCACAACAAAGTTGCTAGTCCCTGTGGCAGGGGACAGAGGGAAGGAAGAATTTTGACATCTAGGCTACCATTTACTCAACCAATAACTGGAACTCTTCAAGGGTTCAGAAAGCGACAGTAAGAATTTAGAGTCCTATCCCAGACACCAAACCCAGGATAAATTGGACAGTCTTTTCAAGAAATTATGGAGCAAAACCCTTCCAACTGAGCAGAAGAGGAAATAGCCTATTGAAGAACTCCCATTTCTTCTGGCTGTCTCTTCCTTCAAATCGCCCATTTTTTACAAAAATCATGGAGTCTTATTACCACTCTTAACAGATCCTTAAAGTTAGCCAATGCCTAGGCCTGCAGTATTGGAGAGTCTTCCAAACAGGATATTGGAAATTTATATTTATAAATGGGGCTGGGGAGGAGAGGGGTATTTCCCATCTACAGGTTTCTATTTTGGCCTTGAAGATTCAACTTCTGTCATTTTAGCCCTTCTTCCTTCTTCCGTCTCTCTTTTTCTCCTTTCTCCTCTCCCCCAGAGACAAAGATCTTTTCTCCTTAAAAAAAAATTGATTTTTTTTTTTAAGGCAAGAATGTGATTTCACTTTGCTCCTTTAAGCTCATGTTTGCTACCTCCAGGAATAGCGTGTGGACTAGGGCCAGATGAACTTCAACTTGGGCTGCAGATTTACGAGGTTTTGTTTCAGTGCCAAGGGCCCTGAATAGTAAATAATGAGCAAAATAGATACCTGTCTCCTCATGGGTCTTGCCGTCCCCCCTCTAATTTTTTTTTTAAGTTATTTATTAAAACCACACACACCTTGCAAAGAAAAAGGGAAACTGGCAGTCTCTGTAGAGGAAGCCAGTGGCATCGCTCAGAGCCACAAACTGTATTTCTAAACAGCCCTTTCCCTGGTTCCTTTTCTCCTGACCCACTTTTTTCCCCCCTTTCTGGATAGTAAAAATGCCATCCAGTGACAAAAAAATAAATAAATAAAATAAAGCGATATAAGACATTCCTCCTGGAAACCATAAACCGATTGAAAAAAAAATCCATAAATGATTAAAATCAGTTTTCTGGGGAGAATGACCGCCTTTCGAAGGCAGCCAGGGACCAAGCAACAGCTCTGGGCTTTCAGCACCAATGGTTTGGGATCATTCCTCTCTGGCTCCGCTACCAGGACCATCTGTCCCTCATCCCCAATAGCCACCACACCATATCCTAACTAAAGCGTGAGGAGACACAGCAGGACGTTCTTTTTTCTTTCTTTTTATCGATTCGGTAGTGTTCTTGTTTTCCATGGAGGAGCTTCAAAACTCATTGCAATACTAGTTCCATTTTTCGCCAGGGTTTCAATAACACTGTATCATAAAAGCAAAGCAGCCCACAGTTCTAAAGACGTTGACCATGGTCACTACATCCGGCAGCCGGGTGACCCCTCGCTCCCGCAGAGTCCCCCTCACCCCCACCTCGAGCGCCAAGCGCAGCCAATTTCCAATGTTCCAACTCTCTACCCACTCCCGCCCCGGGCCGCCGCCGCCGCAGCATTCCCTCTTTCCTACTCCCTCAAGGAGAGCCACAGGTTGCAAATCCAATCAACCTCGCAATACGTTTTGCAAAACCGCTCACAAAGATCTCCCGTTCGCGCCCGCATCCCATCCTCCCGCGCCCGGTCTCCCACTCAGGGCTACAAAGTGCCCTTCTCTCTTCCCGGGTCTTGCACGTAAGGGACGCGGGCTGGGGCTGTTTGTTTCTCCCGTCGTCCAGAGTAAGGACCCCGGGAATCTGAAGCCTAGAGTTGGCTATGCTCAGGTCCACAGTTGCCTTTTTACAGAGCTTGCACCATGGGAGGGGAAAATAAAATACAATTTTGGAAAGAGGAGAAACTGCTACAGGGAGCCAACACCGAGTTACGCAGCGCCCAAAATACAAACACCTCCGCCACGAGAAAACCCGCCACCTTCCCGCTCAGCAGGACTGTCCTGTCAAGGCTCCCCAAGTCCCTGCAAGCTGACCGGCACCGCAGGTGCAAATGCGCACTTCCCTCCACCATCTACCCCCACCCCCAAATATCCCAGTCCCGCCATCAGCCGGTCCCCCTCAGGATGGAAGAGGGAGCACTCGGGGTTCCTGACTCCCGCGACTGCAACCAAGGGAGAATAATTTTCAAAATGTTCAACATCCCCGCCCCCAAGCAAGCTAAAACCTTCCCCAAAAAAACTGGGTAAGGGGGCACCAAAAGACTCGTCTCTCGTTAAAAAGAACACAGCTCAAGAAGAAAATAGTAGACATGATACTTCATTTGAATTCTTGACAATTGTTGTTTTTTTAAAAAAAAAAACTCGAGGACTTCGCTCGCATTTTTCCTCCTAAATCTCGGCTCAGAGGTAGGGAATCTAAAGGACAGAGGCTAGTGGAAGAGAGCCAGCGGGGCGAGCGAGCGGACAGCCTCCCTCCTGGCCTCCCGGAGTTACCAAGGAGTGGGGAAGGAAGGAGAAACGAGGGAAAGGAGGAGTGAGGGAGGGAACGGGTGGAAGGCGCGAGTAAGCCGAAAGGCAGTTTGCAAGCGAGAAAAGAGAAAGAAAAAAAACACAGCCGCAAGAATCCAGCGAGATCACAAGCCGTACGCAAGCAGCAGCAGAAAAGAGCTAGAGCGCTAGCGCGCTTCCTCTCCGCTGTCTGGGGCTAGACAACCTCCAGACTTGCCCGAATCACTCCCCAAACCCTGTCTCGTCCTGTCGGCTCCGGCCGCCCCCTAGTTCCCCTCCTTCTTCTCCTCCACCTCCTTTTCAAAAACCAAAACAACACAAGGGAGGGTGGCAAAAGCCTCCCCAAACCCGCCGATTCACTCAAAGTCAACAACAACAAAAAAATAAAAAAATATATTTAAAAAAATCTATATCCTAGAGTGGGAGAGACGTGGGACTAATCTTCGGCATTTATTTTAACACCTGACAGCTAGAATAAATAAATATATACATTTATATCAATAGATACACATAGGAAACTTGGAGCCAAAGCAATTGGCAAGAGCAGGGGAAAAAAAAGAATTAAAAGGTAAAATAATGATCATGAGCAGCGGCGGCGGCAGCGGCACCAGCAGCAACAGCGGCGGCGGCGGCAGCGGCAGCAGCAGCGGCGGCAGCAACAGCAATAATCACCTGGTGTCCGGCCTTTCCTAGAAACTTCTTGCATCACCACTTCTAAGAACCCCAGTTCTAAGAATCAACAGAGCTCAATTCTCGGAATTTGAGCTGCGGACTTTACCACTGCTGCGTAGCAGGGGAGGACTCAGTGTCAGCTCTTCGGGATTTTTGCCTCCCTTGATCCATAAAAAGGCCTCAAAGCCACAATATTTTCCCATCAACCGTAATATTTCGAGGTCCTCAAAGGCTAGATGTTTCGGATTTGGAGGTTCCTTTTTGAGGATCGAAGGACCAGAAGGTGACCCTCCCTCCCTGGGCTTGTAATGATGGTACAACCTGCTCCGCCACTGTCACGTGGGCGCCCCCTGTGTGACGTCGACATCTTTGCTGTAGCAAAGCTCGGCCTCTGGAATTCTGAGAACTAATTTGCTATTCGGTGACATAAGAGGGGGAGTGCGCTTTGCTTTCCCGGGGTCTAGGGCTAATTCCTCCTCTCTTACCCATAAATTCAATCTCTTCTCCATCAGATCTTCGAGCTAAATACACAAAAGGAGACAGGAGGTTTGAACCATTGGGAAAAAAAACCGTATGTTATATATAGTAGGTTTAGAGAGGCGAGTAAGAGGGAAGAAAAAAAAAAAAAAAAGACAATAAACAACACAGCTCTTTGCAGCTAAAATATTAGGCTTCACGAGCAAAATATTGGCCAAGCACTTTTCGGTGGGTTCATTTGCTTTATTTTTGTATGGGGTAGATTCTCTCTGTCTCTGTCTCTCTCTTTCTGCTGTAGTAACCTGGGATTTTTTATTGGTGTATTTTGATGATTTTCGGATTTTTGCTTTTGCTTTTTGCCTTTTGCAAGTTTGTGGTGTTACATAAATGGTAAAATCCAGCGTTGGTTGGACTTTGTTTTGCGTTTTTTCCCTATCTAATCTTTCAAGCGTCTTAAAGATGTGTTATTTTAATACTGATAGTACTGAAAGAAGCTTGTATTTTTTACCATATGTAACAAGTACACCCACCACTTTTTTGTAGGGGGAGGGTACAGCTTTCTTTTTCCTCTTGGACTTTTCCTGAAGGGAGGCTTTCCTGCACTTGATAGAAATGTTGAAAGGTAAAGAATTTGGTTTGGTTTGGTTTGGTTTGTTTTTGTCCAAGACAGCAAGTGGTGGGGTTTTACTCTTTCTGTTATTATTGACTGTTAGGAAATTTCTGGTTGCGAGAAACGTGTGTGTATTTGACTATGTGTACGCGTGTATTCTACAAAATTCTGTGAGCCCACAGTACATGTTTGTGTTTTGCTTTTTCTTAGAGGTCCTGAGTCTATATCCTCACCCTTTCTTCTCTGTTTCTACTGTCGCACCCCCTCCACCCCCCAAGGTCGTTGTAAAACATCTCTTTGGTCTGTGTATAAGAGATCAGCCGGAGGGAATGCTAAAGGCCTGTCGTGCCAGGATCACAGAAACTGCATGTATTTAGAACAGACTGTGCTACAAACTACAACGCACAGTACGGCAGCACGGTCTTAGCTTTCGAGCCGAGTTGGGGGAAGGGAAGTGAAGGGGAGACTTTTCTTTCTCTTTTTAAAGGCAAATGCAGTGCAGAATCGTTTCACTGTGGGCCCTGGTTTGTTTGTTCAGATCTGTTAGTTTCCCTATTTAAATGTTGGTTGGGGTTTTTTCCCCTCCTACTCATCCCTGAATGAGGGAGACTCTTGTTTCTTTTATGTTTCTCTCTTAAAAGAAGGGTGTGAGGGGAAAATAATATTTCAGATTCCTCAAGAATTAACCCAGCGTGTTTGGACCAGAAGTAGCTTTCAAAGGTCAGGCTGTTCTGAGCTTTGGCTATGGGAGTCCTTCGGGAGACTCATTAAATTACAGATGAGTTCTGAAAGATTCCACAAAATTTCTACTCATGTTAATTTCCAATAAAGATATCTCCTAAAATGAACTACCTCTCCCAACTTCAAATTTTGGGTTGTAATGGAAGAGTGAGCAGTTATGAAAGGCAGCTGGCTCTTTTCTGGACTATTTGGGTTCTGTTTCATTACAGTCCCATAAGAAGTTGAAACTTACTGCTGAAAATGCTCTTGTTGATGCAGCCCCCTTTTTACAATGGCTGTGTTTCCAGCTTTAGAATCAGAGGAGGTCCAAAGGGGTTATTTTTCACAAGGTCTGGATCTTAGTAAATACGCCTATGTGTCTGTCCTTGTGAAATCAGAATATTGTAATATTTATTGACAGATGCATTACTGCAGCCTCTGCAGAAACGTCTTGTGGAAGATTTAAAATATATATATACTACCCAATCACTGTTGTTGAAATGAACATTATACCTCCAAAGTCTCATGATATTGTCAAGCTCCATTCACTGTGTCTTTCATTAGAGATTTGTAAATAAATCCCACTGGATTCAACTTGACACCTTGATTCTTTGCAGAAACAATTTTCATTGTGTGGTTCTTTTTTCTCTCTCTGTTTTATGTGAGCAATGAGATCTTTAGGATTTCTCAAATGCATCTATATGGTTTGGAATGTGAATTGTATGATTCTGACTCCTAATTGGTTCTATAATGGTTTTTCTCCTATGATTTTTTTTACCAGTTTTTTTTTTTTTGGTCAAATCTGCCATGGTCTCTCATTTCTCCACTTGACAAAACACTCTTAGCTTGATTCTTCTGCTTCCCCTTTGCCACTCCAATTTGAGCCCCATGGGGGCGCTGCAGAGCAAAGGGAAATCGGCTCCCACTCACAGTAGAATCAGACTAGGTGGGGGCTGGGAAGGGATTCACCCTGTACCTCAGCCCTCAGTGAGTTCCCTGCAGAGAGCTCCTAGGGTAAGAGAGTGCACCAGGCCTGGTTTCTAGATAAATAACTCCACCACCAGGGACCTCAAATTGGCTCAACATATTATTTCTTGGACCAAGGGCCAGAGTCTCACATTTTTACTACTGTTTTTTTTTTGTTGTTGTTGTTTTGCCAAATCAATAAGTTTAGGTTGAAATAAATTGACTAGAACAGGAGACCTTTGTTGTTGTTGTTGTTAAGTGCCATGGAGTCGGTTCTGACCCATAGCAATCCTGTATAGGGTTTCCAAGGAGCAGCTGGTGAACTTGAACCACTGACCTTGCAGTTCAAATGACTTTGCAGTCTGATGCATTAACCCACAGCAACACACCAGGGCTCCAAGAAGACCTTGGGGGGGAGGGGAGGAATTATTGAAAATATTCTTAAGAGACTTCTACTACTTTTACCTACTAAATGTGGTATATTGTGTTGTGTACCAATATCTTAATCTTTTTTCCCCCAATTCCTAGACCTTGGGAAAGGTTGTTGTTGTTGTTAAGTACCATCGAGTCAGTTTTAACTGGCATCAACCCTGTGTAGGGTTTCTGTGGAGTGGCTACTGAGTATGAACTGCCTACCTTGTGGTTCAAACCAACCTTGTGGTCCGGTGTTTATCCTACCGTGCTATACCAGGGCAAAATTTAGGCCAATTGAATCTTTTGCTGAACTTTCTCCCTTTTCTCACTTTTTCTCACCCTTCCTCAGTAGCTAGTTGGCATCATTTGTGGGTCTCCCCCATACCAGAAATGCTATTTTATAAGATTAAAGAAAGGACTGGCTTGAATATGTTCAAAATCTTTTAAATCATCCTTAAAATGCTTTGAAAACTTATTCCATATTTGGCGTTTCATGTTGGATTTCTGCAGATTTGGGAGGACCATTTATCAACTGGCAGCGTTTTGTTCTGTTGAATATAAGGTTACTATGAGTCAGAACTGACTGTATAGCATCTAGCAACATGTACCCAATCCAATGGACTGCAATGGGCTCAGGCTTAACAACTGTAAGGATGGTGTAGGACCATGCAGTGTTACAATCTGTTGAGCATAAGGTCACTATGAGTCCGAACCAACTCAATAGCACCTAGCAACAGCGATGATTTACTGGTTACTAGCTGTTAGTAGAGCAGCTGTGGTTATGCAATGGTTAAAGTACTCAGCTGCTTAACCAAAAGATCAGTGGGTCAAACCCATCAGCTACTCCATGGCAGAAAAATGTGACAGTGGGCTTCCATAAAGATGTACAGACTTAGAAACTGCAGTGCAGATCCATTCTGCCCTACAGGGTCGCTATGAGTCAGAACAGACTTAATAGCAACAGGTTTAATTCTGGGTTTGGCTAATAAGACTCAAAATAGACTACCAGCCTAGCTTCCTTGCTTTGTGAACTGGGTATATTAGTAGGTCCCTGATCTCAGCTGCTGGGTAAATAGGAGCTTTATTACAAAATAAAATAGCCTGGGCCTAATATTACATCTATTTAAGGAAGGAACAGATTTCACAGCCAGTTCCCCTCCCAAAATCTTCCCCACAATCCAGTTATAGCCAAAAAGGAACCAACCTGTCCTTGGAATAAGCACAGTTCTGTCTTCATTCTAAGGGGGCTCAAAACAGATAGTTGGTTTCCACCTGTCAGCTACCTCTGGTACCTTGATAGTTCTTTCAACTGTCTCATCACCAGATCATTTTAGACCTGGCAGGAATTCCTCCAGGCTTTCTTCTTTTAAGAGGCTAGGCTGGCCCCTCACAAGAGGTGTGCATGAACACAGGACCACAGCAGAACATGGATCTTTGAGATTTGATGGTATGAGCCTGTGTCACTTTAGAGATTTGGAGGTAGGTATCTCAGTTTCTGGCACAATTGAGGAAAACAAGACTGCTCTGAGCTCTGTGTAAACTGTGAACTGGTTCCCAGAATAAGCAAGTCATGATAGGTATCTGATTTTGCTGGGCACTAGGGTTTAGGAATGTTCGCCACCTGCACTGAAGTACTTGACATTAAGTACTGGTGATAATGAGAGATGTTATTTACCTGACATGTAAAGTTTTTACTTGTTTTATTATTTCAAATCCATCAGTTAGAACTACAGTAAACAAGTTTTGCATATTATCCTTGGAAAAAGGAAGGAATTTTTTGGTATGTTTCAGAGAAGTTGAGCAGAGGTTTGAGGCTTTTTTTTTTAAAGGTGATTTTCAATTACTGTCTTCTCAAAAAGAGGTGTTGGTGTTTAATTTTGATCCATATGCTCCTGAAAGCCTGTATTATTTTGAGACTTTTTTCCCCCCGCTTTAGCAACCTTTTCAGCCTGGGTGAGAGTTTTCTCCCAAACATTTACTTTACATAATTTTCTTGTTTATTTAAAATGGAAATAAATATTGGGAGCTTAAAATATTAAACTGATTGGGTGGCGAGTAATTGTTTATTGCGTTCAGTTCGATCCGTTTTGAATAGCAGGGTTTTCACTTCCTGTGAAACTTTAGTATGAGAGAAAACAGCAGCTGGACTACAGGAGAAGGATGAGAGGAGAGAAGCACTTGAGTGTTTGTAAACTCAGGGTGACTGGCCCATCCGCCCAACGGCATGGCTGCTATACTTACTACCTAAGGCTAGAAGTGGAAAAACTTGATTTGCGTGTTGTGCCTGTATTTTTTTTTTTTTTTTCCCCTCTCCACGCCGCCCTCTGTACACCTGACCATGCAGAAGCCTATCTGGAGCCAGCATGATGGCAGCGATGGCTGAAGAGCGGAAGAATGTGCGGAGGGAGGGAGTGCTCGGTACTTTTCCATTCACATCTCCACAGTGGCTTTTCTTGTTTATTTCAACCTCCATCCACAGAAACCTTTCAGCTGCCTGAAATTCGAGTCATTAAACTGTTCCTTGAGGTCAGAATACAGATGCTTAGTGCATGCTTCCTGCATGTCAGTGTCTATGTAACATATGTACATGCAGAGACGCACACACAAACATAACTCCGCAGGGCACAAGTGAGAGAAGAGAAAAAACTGGATTTGTTGCCAAGAAAACCTCGGTTTCTAATTACAGCCCTGCCTCAGAGTCCTTATAGGACCTTGAACAAAGCCACTTGGCAGGACTCAGTTTCCTCAACTGTGTGAAAGAATAACCCAGATGAGTCTCAAGAAGCCTACCTCCTCCAAGGTCTAAAACTTTATATCTCATATATATTTATAGAAATTTAAAGGGAGTGCGTTTGGAAAGGAGCCTTGTGTATAGGTGTGCCAAAAGAGGGGGAAGGGGTTAAAATGTTAACTTGCAAGTAAAGCAACAGTCCCAGAATGCTCTCCTCTATCAATTTTTAACCAATTATAGACCAAAGTCTGGGATTATGCTGAGCAGGTCCAAAAGCCAATTGAGGATTTTAAATATTAGAGTTGGAGGAGGCAGATTATAAAACCTTGTACCTTTAATCTCCAGCATTCACAATCAGATGTGAACAGTTTCCAAGTGTTATTCTGCCCTATAGTTTTTTTTGTTTTTGATCTTCTTGTTTGTTTGTTTTTCTGTTTGTTTTTGGAAACTATTCCAGTCAATGAGAGAAAGAAGATGACACTTTTAAAACCAGGCAGCCTTTAAGCCACTAGGCCCCATGTGTATGTGAAAAATATGTCATAACATTCACAACCGAAAGAAGAAGACAAAAACCTAGAGAGAGATTCCTGGTAAGAAACTTAGAGGTGGTTCAGCCATCATTGTATGAAAGGTAATTAACTGAAGTTAGAGGAAATAACAGATGAGAAGTTGAGAAACTTGTCTTTATTAACAAAACAAAACCTTGAGAAAACTTGAAAGCAACAAATACTTTCCATTAATAGTTCCTATACTTTTTTATCTCCCTTCTTTAAAAAAGAAAGACCTAAAATGTCTCAGGCCTGATTGTCTAGACAAAATCATAGACTTTGGCATCAGGAAAAAATCAGCAGTGGCTACTTCACCACCACCATCACCAATTCACAGGCTTTGACTTCTGGAATGTTGAGACCTTACACAGGAGGAAAGGTGGAGCCATATTCCCTCAATGAAAAATCATGTGGTGGTGTTGCTAAGTGCCCTCCCAGTTGGTTCCAACTCATAGTGACCCTGCATAGGGTTTCCAAGGAGCCGCTGGTGAGATTGAACCGCCGACCTTGAAGTTCAAACCAACCTTGAGGTCAAGTGCTTATCCTATAGTCCTACACCAGAGCTCCGAAAAATCGTACAGAGTTATAAAATGCTAGAACTGAGAGGGTCTGTTGTAATTATCCAACACTGGTCTTATAATTGGAAATTGAGGTCCAGAGAGAATGCATTTACCATATATCACTGATCACAGGGAGCTAGATCCTGAACCCTGATGCTCCAGTTCTAAATCCACTGCTTTCTCTGAGGCTTATAGAAAGAAGCTATGGGGTAGACAGCCTTGCCAAAGAGCCGTTGATTATATGGATTCCCATTCAGAGAAGGCCTCAGATTTAGGCTTTTAACATTATCTCAACTAATGCAATCTAGAGGCACATTGACAGGATTTTAAAAAGGAAAAAGACCACCAGACGTGCATTTTACCTGTGAGTTCCAATGTAAGACTATAGATTCACAGGGCATTGTGATTTAGTGTTATTAATATAATAAATATTAACTTTGAAGGAGTTCTGGTGGTGCAGTTTTTAAGCACTCAGCTTCTAACCAAAAGATTGGTGGTTTGAACTCACCAGTCACTTAGGGGGAGAAAGATGTGACAGTCTGTTTCAATTAAGAGTACAGCCTTGGAAATCCTATGAGGCAATTCTACTCGGTCCTGTTGACTTTATTGCAATAGGAATAAAAGAGATGTCTTATGAATAATAAAATTATATGATGTTCTAATTGTGTGTATGATGATGTTAAAAATGCAAAAAATAAATAAATAAATAAAACTTACTTTGGCCTAAAGTCAATGACACCCTAGTAGCAACAAGTACACCTAGCTCCCAGTTCTTGATTTCTAATACCATTCCCTGGTCATGGAAATCAGGATTCCTTCTGGAAATAGCTGGTTCTATGACTGAGGCAAGAAATAAGATGAGTCAGCACCATCTTGTAATGTCAGAAAGTAAGGAAGTGTTTTAAAAAACAAACAAAAAACAACCTACAGTGATGTGGATTGTCAAAGGGACACAGACCCCAACTGTAAGAGTTCCCAACAGCCAAATCTAGAAAGAGTTGAACAACAAAATAAGGCAGTACTAGATTATATTCCAAAGTATGGCAAATTTTCCTAAATCCATGCTGAGAAAAATAAATGACTACATCAATAGATAGGAGAAAAGTTTGTGGAAGGACTTCAAATAATTTATGTAAATACTTTTCCCTCAAGGAAGGCCAGCATAAGTTTCCAAGCCTTAAATGTGGGCTGAGCATAGTGACTGCCTTCGGAAGAGTTACTGTCTGGTACCCAAATCCAACATAGTGCCATGAAGTCAATTCCAACTCATAGCCACTTTATAGGACAGAGTAAAATTGCAAAGCTGTAATATTTACAGAGGCAGACTACCTCATCTTTCTTCCTCAGAATGTCTGGTAGGTTCAGATTGAGTGTATGTGTCCAAACCAAGTGTTGGTGGCTGAATATGTATCCCCCACTGCATCACCAGAATTCCTTACTGTATGGAAAGAGCAGGGGACCAGGGGGCAGTAACTTTCGTTCTTAATCAAAATCAAAGAGGAGGGAGAAAAATCAAAGATGCATGAAAACAATTAGTCCAAAGCACTAATGGTGGTGGTGGTGGTTATGTGCCATGGAGTCATTTCCAACTCATAGCAACTCCATATAGGGTTTCTGAGGCTATAAATCTTTATAGGAGCAGAAACCCTCATCTTTCACCTGTGGATCATACAAATGTCAGCCTTCACACCTCTGACACCAGAAAAACTAGATAGTGTCCTACTATCACACTGATGACTCTTAAAGGGCTCACAGTAGAAGGTCCTGGATAGAGTGCGAGAAAAAATGTGGTACAGAACTCAAAATTTTAAAAAACCAAAAAAAGGATAAGGTTTCCTGGTATGATAGACTATTAGAGCCCAAAGACTATGGCTCTTAGAAATCCTTCAAGCTTTACCCCTGAGGCTCAAGTTTTAGGCAAACAACAGGCCTATAAGGTGAACAATAACACCAGGAAAGTACTCATTTTTTAGACCCATCAATAAAACAAAAAAGCATCCTGTGCTCAGGATAAAGCTCAGAAGGCAGAAAGGGATAGGAAAGAAGGACAAATGGAAACAGGAAGGAAGTGGAAAGAATGCTGTTCCATTGTGGGGATTGGACTCAATGTCATGAAACAAAATGTGTATGAATTGTTGAAAGGAAAACCAATTTGCTCTGTAAACTTTGACCCGAATCACAATAATAAAAAGTTAATTAAAGAGTAACTTTATAGTTGTTGTTGTTAAAGTCGAGTCAATTCCTATTCATAGTGACCCTGTATAGAGTTTCCCAGGAGCAGCTGGTGGGTTTGAACTGCCAACCTTATGGTTCACAGACCAGTGCTTATCTCACTGTGCCACACCCAAATGATAAAAATCAACATCCATAGTAATAAATCATGTTGATGGTGTGTAACCTTGATAGAATGGCTCTTTACCTCTGTGGTCGTCTTCCTATAGCCCCAGTAATGAAAAAAATAACAGACAAATTCAATTATAGTGGCCTCCTGCAAACTACTTGAACAGAACACCAAAGGCTGCCAAGGAACACATTCAAGTGTTATAGAATTCCCATTCTTTGCAGTTGTTGTTGTTGTTGTTAGGTGCCATCGAGTCGGTACTGACTCATAGTGACCTTATGCACAGCACAATGAAACACTGCCTGATCCTGAGCCAACCTCACTACTCTTGCCATGCTTGAGTCCATCGATGCTGCCACTTGGCTAATACATCTCATTGGGGGTCTGCCTCTTTTTCTATGTAGAATTCTTCTATTTCATCCTCACTGGCTTTAGTGGTTGATGCATAAATTTGAATAATAGTAGTATTAACTGGGCTTCCCTGTTGTTGTTAAGTGCCTTCGAGTCGGAGTCGACCCATAGTGACCCTGTACAGGGTTTCCGAGGGGCTTCCCTGTAAGCACATGGATATTATCCTATCACAGACAGTGTTGTACCTCTTGACTGATCTGGATATGTTCTTTTTGACAATGCAACACCATTCCTCTTCAGTTTGTCATTTCCGGCATAGTAAACCATATGGTCATCAGATTCAAAATGACCAATACCAGCCCATTTCAGCTCACTAATGCCTAAGATATCGATGTTTATGTGCTTCATTTTATTTTTGACAACTTCAGATTTCCCAGATTCATACTTCATACATTCCATGTTCTGATTCTCTGTGGATGTTTACAGCTTCATTTTGAGTTGTGCCCCATCAGCAAATGAAGTCCTGGGGCATTTCCCCCCATGGGCTTTACTCCATTTTCGTCATCACAGTCAACTCTACTTTGACGAGGCAGCTCTTTCCCAGTCGCATTTTGAGTGCCTTCCAACCTCAGGGGCTCATTTTCCAGCATTATATCTGGCAGTATTTCTCTGCTATTCATAAGGTTTTCAGTGACTAAGTATTCGGAAGTAGTTCGTCACTCCTTCTTCCTAGTCTGTCTTCATCTGGAAGCTCATCTGAAACCTGTCCACCATGGTTGATTCTGCTGGTATTTAGAATACCAGTGGCATAGCTTTCAGAATCACAGCAACTCAGAAGCCACCACAATACAACAAACTGCAGTGGTATCCATAATTTGTTGTAATCCACACATTTAAATGCCTTTGCATAATCACCGCACAAGGAAACATGTTTCTGGTACTCTCTGTTTTCAGCTAAAATCCACTTGACATCAACAATGATATCCCTTTTTCTATGCAAGTTCTTTTTGTGAACCCAGCTTGAATTTCTGACAGTTGCCTGTCAATATACTGCTGAAACTGTTTTTTAATAATCAGCAAAATTTTACTTGCATGTGATATTAATGACATTACTTGGTAATTTGCACTTTCTCTTCTATCCCAGTTCTTTGTAATTGGCATAAATATGCATCTCTTACCATTGGTTGACCATCTAGCTGTCTTCTAAATATCTTAGATGAATAAATACTTCCAGAGTTGCATCCCTTTGTTGAAACAACGTAACTGGTATTCTTCAATCCCTGGAGCCTTGTTTTTCTCCCGTGCCTTCAGTGCAGCTAGAACTTCTTCCTGTTAATAGCATCAATTCTTGATCAAATGCTACTTCCTGAATGGTTAAACATCAACCACTTATTATTGCTGCAGTGATTTTGTATATTCCTTCCTTCCATCATCATTAGATGCTTCCTGTGTTGTTCAGTATTTCTCCCATAGAATCCTTCAACATTTTCAACTCAAGATTTGAATTTTTTCTTCAGTTTTTTAGCTTGAGAAAGGCTAAGTGTCATTTTTCCTTATGGGATGTCTAACTCCATTCTTTGCACATTTCACTATAATATTTCAGCTTGTTTGCTTGAGCCATCCTTTGACGTCTTCTATTTTCTACTTCTTCATTTCTTCCAATTGCTTTAGCTACTCTATGTTGAAGAGCAAGTTTAAGAGTCTCTTTTACATCTATTTGTGTGGTTTTTTTTTAAGTTTTTATTGTGAATTGAGTGAAAGTTTACAGGGCAGATCATCAGTTTTACATTCAACAAAGCATATACTTTGTTTCATTACAATGATTATAATTCACTCCATGTACCATCAGTTAACAGTATTTCTCTCTATTCATTTTAGCTCTCTCTCTTTTATAAAAACACTCAGGCATACATAGTAATTTACACCACCAAAGGGCACATTCTGCAAGTCTGCCTCCTGGCCACCAGCTCTCAGTCCCTCTCTTTCTATGAATCTAGAGTCCTCAGCTGCTCCCTCTCTCCATGTCCCTATCTCTGCCTCCATCTCTTCTTCTACATCTATTTTGTCTTTTATTTCTTTCTTGTCTTTTTTTAATGATCCTTTAGTTTCTTTGTGTATGGTGTCTTTGATGTCATCCACAATTTGTCTGGTCTTTAGAATTCAACATGTCAAATTCCTTCTTGGGATGGTCTCTAAATTCAGGTAGCATATACTCGAGGTCTTAATTTAACTTGCATGGATTTACATATTTTAATTTTCTTCAGCTTCCATTAGTAATTAATGGTCTGTTCTGCAACCCATCCTCGCCTTGTTCTGACTGAACAGATGTTAAGCAATCTCTTTCCACAGATGTACTCAGTTTGATTCCACTGTATTCCATCCGGTTAACACCATGTTTACTGTTGCTGTACATGTTGTTGAAAAGAAGTATTTGCAATGAATAAGTCACAAGTCTTGAAAAATTCTGTTACATGATCTTCAGCATTATTTCTATCACAAGGCCATGTTTTTCTACTACGATCCTTCTTCATAGTTTCTAACTTTCATCTTCACCAGAAATTATCAGTTTGATCAATTTCAGACTGCAGAAGTTGGTAAAAATATCTTCAGTTTCTTCATCTTTGACATTAGTGTTTGGTACATAAATTTAAATAGTAGTTCTATCTTATTAAATGGTCTTCCTTGTAGGTGTATTCATATTATAGTATCACTGATGTTTTATACTTCAGCTTATATCTTGAAATGTCCTTTTTTACGTTCCTTCTCAATTTGTCATTTTTGACATAGTTGACCATATGATTGTCTGATTCAAAATGGTCAATACCAGTCACTTTCAGCTCACTAATGCCTAGGACATTGATCTTTATGTGTTCCATTTCAGTTTTGACTGTTCCCAATTTTTCTAGATTAGTTCTTAATACATTCAGTGTTCTAATTAATAGATGTTTGCAGCTGTTTTCATTTTTCTTCTTCTTCTTCTCATTTTAAGTCATACCACATCAATAAATGATGGTCCCAAAAGCTTTACACAATCCACATTGTTATGGTTGACTGTAGTCCACGGAGGCTCCCAGTCATACTTTGAACACATTCCAACCTGAGGGGTGCATCTTCCATAAATGTATTAGACAGTGTTCTGCTTCTATTTTTACTGGCCAATTTTTTAAAAAAGAAATAGATTTCCAGGTCCTTCTTCCTAGTCTGTTTTAATCTGGAAGTCTCTCTGAAGCCTATCCACCCTGGTGACTCTGCTGCTGTTAGAAATAGCTTCTAGCATCATAACAACATGCAAACTACCACAGTATGACACACTGACAGATAAGTGGTGGAAAGTGATCCTGTTGTTGTTGTTAAGTGACTTTGAGTCAGTTCTGATTCATGGCAATCCTGTATAGGGTTTCCAAGGAGCAGCTGGTGAGTTTGAATTGTCTAATTTATGATTCAAACCAACCTTGTAGTCCAGTGCTTTATCCCACAGCACCACACTAGGACTCCTGGAATATGATCTAGACCTGAAAACTAAGAGCTTCTCCCTCCCACTCAACTATGCCCTTAGAATAAAGATGGAAATAGAGGAAACTATATTTATTTATTGAGTTTACTAGTTTAAAAGAAATTTAGTTAATTTCTGGTGTCACCTTTTAGAAAAGAACTGTCAGAAGAATGTTAGGGACACACAGAAGATCATTGTCATGGTGGTGGTAGGGACTCAAGATTCCTCATCAATCCACTTATTCAATGCATCTTTGTAGAAAACCAGTGTAGAAACAAGATCTAGCCATCAGTACATATAGATAATAGAGGAATTGGAGATTTTGTCACTGAGGTTAGAGAAACCCCAAGAGATACCTAGAATATCTGCTGTTTTATTACACAACTCCCAATAGAGCTGTGAATCTCACTGCCATTGGAATGCTGGATTTCTAGAGCAGAACTATTGATTGAACCACATAACTCAAGTCTATCTTCATTATTTGGATACAAGACCAAAATTTAAATTCTGAAAACCTCTCTTCACATCTTTTAATCAATTGGTAGTGCACTTGAGGAAGGTCCAGAGAAGGAAATGGTTTACAAAAAGTCCCCCATTCCACAGTTGATGATAGAGTTAATTCCCATCAGTCAGTCCATCCTGAGCCATTTATTTGCTGCAGTTTCTGCATTAGTAAATGGAAGGCTGCTATTACATTGATTTATATTATTATTTCAGAAATATCTCATTAATTTCTAACCTATCATTTATCAATGTCTTCCAGTACTAATTCTGCACATGAGTTCTAAATGTCCCTTCTCTTTCTCCTCCACATTTTCCAACCTTTATAAGCCTCTCTGTCAAGTGATTATAAGATCTTTGAACCAATGCTTATAGTCACTGTGGAGGTTGACATTTAAATAATTCATGGTGAAATGCAGTAAGAGACTAAGTCCTATCATTTTACAGTGCTGATTAGCATGACTTGTTCAAAGATCTTTTTGATCACATGTATCAAGAATCATAACAGAGCCATGCCCTTTGAACTAGTAATTCCATTTCAAGGAATCTATCTTCAAGGCATAATTCAGCATGCTGGAAAAAAAAACCTTTGAAATAATATATGCGTCCTAGCATCATATCTAACAACAAAAAAATTTGAACAACCTACATGTCCCATCATGACTGGGTTGGGGAGGCTGTTAGGTTGAGACCAGTTAAGTAAATTATAATACAACTAATTTTTAAAGAATTAGAGTTAGAAAATTCTTACTATGTTGACATTTAAGAAAAAACCTGTAGCATATGGAAATATATATATATATATACACATTATATATGTATAAATAGTATATTCACAACTAAGCCTAAAAATAATCTTTATAGAAAATAGATTGGATATAAACAGGAATACACCATTAACAAAAATATTTATAGTGCCTGTTTTAGGGTAGTAGGATTATAGATGCTTTTTATTTCTCTTTTATTTTCCAAAATATTTATATATTAATTTGATTTATTACTTTCTGTCCTCTTTTCTTTCTTTCTTCCTTTTTCTTTCTCTCTTCCTTTCATTCTCTCTTTTATCTATTTTGTAAACACATTCAAGACTTGAAAAGTCCTAGACCAAAAATTTTTAATGCAAATAATTAGTCTCCGAATTCAGTTGTGAACACTAGGTTTTTCTTAAAGTTAGAGCCGCCCACACCTTTAGGGCCTGAAGCAAAAGTGAGACCTGCCTTCTCACATCTGGAGAAGACTCTTTACTCTGGAAGACACTTGTCACCACTCTAACAAAACACCTCCCATTCTGAGCACAACAACCATAATGAGATTAAGACGATGTATTAGTCTTCTATCTGCTTCTATCTGCTTCCCGCCCTCTTAATTTTAATGTGATTATCTTGTTTGTTGGTGTTTAATAACATTTGCAAATGTCAAAGTGTTTCCTGGTTACTGGGCTATGTGAGGCCATGCATGAACTCTCCTGGTAGACAGGCCTTCTTTGGGATGATTCTAGTGCTTTTACTGATATGTTTTTGATTTTTTTACAAAGGGGTTTCAAAAAGTCATGGAAAACTCCATTTTAAAAATTTAAATTTTCTACGAACTATTTGAAGTCCCCTCATAATGAATATGGCTAGTAAATACTGAAGGCAAAATATGAAAATAAACCTTATCATTGGTTTTCATCAAAGAACCACAAAGCTGTTAGGAACTCTGGCACCTATATCATTACTTGATTTACTAGTTCACAAAGAAGAGCATGGGGTGGGCATCAGAATCTAATGAAGTGGGGATACGGACCATGGTCTGATAAGTTCTACTTCCCGTAAAATGCTAATGTCATTCCTCATGCTCATCTCAATCTTCTCACTAATCCGAACAGCACACTCATCCAAACTACCTTTTGTGGGTTAGGTATTATGCTAGTGAAGCAATTGTGAACACATCAAGATACCTTGACTCTAGGAGGTTTGCCGTCTAGTGAGAAAACAAACATCCAGAACCAAAAAGGTTCCGAAATTTACCTTAGGTCATGTAAAAGACAGTCCTAAGCCAGAACTGGCACTCAAATGTCCTTACGCTGGATCAAGTAAAACGTTGTGGCCTCTTCCTACTTCCAGAGACATTGACTCCCTACCTGTGAAGGTTCAACCTCTTGGAATTATTCATCTAATCTTGAGCGGAGCAGTTTGACCTAACCACTTCAATGTATAATCCGATTTTGCCCAACACCCAGTGCAGTAATAACCACAACAGCCTGGAACACCTCAGCTTTCTTCATCATCATCATTATTATCACATTGGCTTAACCTGTAGGTCAGAGTTTGATTGCTAAGCATGCCTATTTCTCTAGTGAGATTAGAGTTCTGTCTTGGACTCTAGCTCTCGGTCTTACTCTTGCCAACTTCTTCCCTGAAGAGCCCGGGCACTGATTTTGATATCTTCCTGTGTTTACTATCCATCAGATTCTACCAGAAACAGACAGATCACACAGTAGTATCACGATACTCCAAAGCACATAGCCTCAAAAAAACATTCACAACCTAAACACCAGAAACCAACACCATTCCTAACAGGACACTTAATAAATCTTTATGCCTACTCAATCAAGCCCAGGCACACCACAGCCTTTGGGTAGCCCAACCCTTTGGGTAAAAAACAGTCAGGTGATATCTCTAAATGCCAGCTGTACATCCAGATCAGTTTCCCTAACATCTTAGTCATAGATGGCCCATTCTGCTTCAGTATTGGGCCTATATGCTAAGAGTTGTTAACCACTTTTCTTCCGTGGACAAGCAAGGAAGCGTTGAATAATGTGTATAATATGACTAGACAAGATTTTAGCAATCTTACAGTGAGTTGGAAGTTCAGCAACTTTCAATGTTTAAACATCAAGATGTTAAGACCAACCTAGACCTTTGGAGGAACAGGTATTAAAACTCCACCAAAATGCTCAATGGAGCAGAAAAGGATTTAATAATGAGGTTAACAAAAGCCATTATTTGGAAACACATATTGCAAAGATGTGATGATGATGATGATGGTCATTTTTATCTCCTTAGAATTGTATTCAGCACATGGTACTCACAAAATATTCAATAAATTAAGATCAGGTAGAAGTGAAAGAATTAGATGTGAAATCTGGAGGCCTGGATTCCAGTTAAAGCTCCACAACTAACTCACTTTCTGTGGGTCTCAGTTTCTTGTTCTCTAAATTAGTAATTTCTGTGAAGAACCTATGTTACAGGACTGTTGTGAGAATCAAGTACATTGTACCACTGAGTTGAAAGTCCCTTGAAAATTATAAGGCACAGTTCAAAGTGTTGAATATTGAATGAATGAATAATGAATGAACTATCATAGTTAGGTAAAACAATCAGCTTATTAAGTAACAGAATCTGAGACTCCTGAGAAATAATTATTTGAAGTACTCTGTCCTGACTTTTTAACCATCCTTAAATGTGGTTATTTCACTTCCCAAAATCTTTTAACCCTAGAAGAACAGGAAGACTTAAGTCACTGCTAGAGAGTCAGAGTGATCCAAAGAGAATAAAAAAATCATCAGAAAGTCTTTTTGTTCTTGAAATGCAGAATTGGAAATGAACCATTTCCCTGTAGTGGGAACTGAAATCCAGTATTAGATCCTCCTTTTTGGTACCTTCTTCCTCTTTCTTCCTCCTCTTTCTACCTTAGCCCCTCCTCACTCTTCCCCTGCACCCAAATGGAAAAAGTCAGTTATTTTTAGGTAACTTCAGTCTTTGAAAAAGATATAAGTAAAGGAAAAGATTATCAGGATTATTTTCTAGAATCTATATGGTTCTTTTGTTTCTTTCTTTTTAAGATTCAATAAGAAGTATTGTTGATGGGTGAGTTACCCAAACAAAGAATTAGGATAATTTGCTACCAAAGGCCTAAATGACAAGAAAAGCCCTGGTCTTGCTCTATTCTACTCAGAAAATCCCTAAATCTAGCTTTACTACCTCTGCAACAAATACAAAGTGGATCCTATAATGTCAAGGTGAGTATAAGGAAGAATCAGGTAAAAACTGGTCTTGATTGAGAGGAGGAAAGAAAATAGGGACATGAGTCTTTCAGAGTAGGCATAAGAACTTCACTCAAACTGATGAAGCAACAGACCTTTGTTGGGTCTAAAAACAAAATACTCAAAAACCCACACTCTAATTCTATAGTCTATGAAAATAGATACCTAATGAAATGAAATACCTACTGGACTCATTGTACATAAAAATCTCCAAAGGGTGTTGAGTAGTAATAGCAAGAGAGAACCTGGGAACCTACTCATACTGGCCAGGCTTGCCAACAACAGACCCATGATTCTGAGATACAACAACACAGAGGTAAGAAGGAGAGAATACTGGATGTATGTGGCATAAAATTGCACCCTTAAAAGTACTCCAAAGTAGGTGAGCTGGGATTGAAATCAGGAGTTCTAATCATGTTCAAGCAGAGCAAGGGAAAACACTTCCCTTTTTTTCCCCTTCCATTCCCACCTGTTCCCAACACCTCTCACCCAACTGACTGTGTCTGTGGAAGTCACAGTACTGCACACCAGGACTCCATTTGCCATTGCTATTACGTGCCATCAAGTTGGTTCTGATTCATAGTGGTCCTGTATAGAGCTTCCGAGGAGTGGCTGGTGGGTTTGAACCACCATCCTGTGGTGCAAACAGACCTTATGGTCCAGTATTTATCCTACAGCACCATAAAAACAGCAATGAGCTATCATCTCACCTCAGTATTAACATCGAAGTTAAACAAACAAGCAAACAAACAGAACAACAACAACAACCAAACAACATAAAAAAGCAAATGCTGGTGAAGTTGTAGAGAGACTGGGGCCCTCACACACTCCTATTGGGGCTGTAAAAAGGTGCAATCACTGTGTAAAGTAGTATGGCACTTCCCCCAAAAGTTGGAAACAGAAATACAATATGACCCAGCAATCCCTTGACTTGAAATATTTCCTAGACAAATAAGTTCTATGACACAAGTAGATATATTTGCATCCATGTTACTCAGAATTATTCACAATAGCAAAATGATAAAAACAACCTACATGCCCATAAATGAAAGAATGGTTAAATAAGCTTGGTACATAAACACAATGGAATACTATACAAAGTTAAAGAATAACAATTGTGATAGTTAAGGTTTTGTGTCAGCTTGAGTTGGCCTGGATTCTACGTGGTTTGGCAGTTAAAACTTAACAATCCTCTCTGATGAGATCTGCTATGGGCAGCCAACCAAGTGAAAAGATGTTTCCTCAGAGGTGTGGTCTGCTTCTAATATATTGAATACTTGGGCAAAGCTTGCTTGCTTTCTGCTGGGTCTGAATTCTGAATCTGGCTTGCCATCTGACATCAACTCTTTGGACCTTGAGCCAGTGGCCTGCTCTATTGCTTGCCAATCCTGGGTGTTGTCAGCAGCCAGCCATCTATCCTGCCCGACCTGCTGCCTGCTGTCTGATCTGCCAATCTTGGTTCATCAGCCCTGTAGCTATGTGAGTTAGCAGTCTTCAGCCTGACATCTGGCCCATGATTTGGAATTTGCCCACCTCTACAACTGTGTGAGCCATTTCCTTGGTGTTCTCTTTATATATACATATGTGAGCTTCACTGATATTGCTTCTCTAGAGAACGCAGCCTAAGGTAACAATGGATCTGTGAAATGCCTCATAACATGGATCAGTCTGAAAGATACTATGTTGACTGAAATGAGTCAATCACAGAAGGACAAATATTATATGAGACCCCTATTATAGGAGACCACTCCATATTGTATGAGGCCACTATTATAAAAAGTCATGAAAAAGTTTTCTCACTAAAAGAAACATTCTTTGATGGTTACCAGGGGTGGGAGAGAGGGGGCATGATTCACTAGCTAGAGGGTAGAAACATGTTAACTAGGGTGAAGAGAAGGGGGAAAAAAAAGAAAGCAAATTGAAGCACAAACATTTTAATGGATGTCTAATCAAACACATACTCATTTCTCATATATTAAATAAACTAATTGTTCCTTTAAAAATGGACTGTGATGAGGGTTGCATATATATATTATATATAAGTATAATAAAAACCATCAAATGGTACACTTTAATTGAGTGAATTGTAGGGTATGGGAGTTATACCTCAATAGCCCCACCCACTACTTTGAGTCTATTTTGACTCACATCCCCCCTATATAGGATTTCTGAGGCTATAAATCTTTATCTGAGGCTATAAACCTCATCTTTCTACTGAGGCGCAGCTGTTCACCTTGTGGTTATCCTATACTCGGGTTCCTTGTACCTCAATAAAGCTTTGTAAAAAAGAGATACAAAAGAAGAGATGATCGCCTTGTGGATGATAAGTTAGAAAGGGGCAATAATAAATTCTTTCAGAGGTTATTGGAGGAGACGCGATGAGAGATGATAGTAGCTTGAATTAAGGAGTTGTTGTTGTGAGTGAGGATATATGGAAAAATTTGAGACATATTTTGATGGCAGAATTTAAAGATACATTGGATTGGGGAGGAGGAATGGGGTGAAAGACAGAGATATCACAAACGAAATCTCAAGTTTCT
Source organism: Chrysochloris asiatica (assembly GCF_000296735.1). Lineage (NCBI taxonomy): Eukaryota > Metazoa > Chordata > Mammalia > Afrosoricida > Chrysochloridae > Chrysochloris > Chrysochloris asiatica. The sequence continues at coordinate 6,248,695 of NW_006408695.1, read as the reverse complement.
GACTTGGGCAACTGGAGAGATGTGTTTCCATTTATTGAGTTAAAAATACTGCAAAGGTAAATCTTGGGGGGTGGGGGGGTGGACACAATTGTTAGCAATCCAGAGTTCAGTTCTGAATATGTTAAGTTTGAGATATCTCTAAGGTAGATGTCAAAGTAGGCAGTTAGATAAACAAGTCCTGAATTCAAGAAATGTCTAGTTTGGAGAGAGAAATTAGTATTTGGAGCCAAAATAAAGAACATATTTTCATATTATGGTTTGTTGGTTGGTTATGTGCCGTGGAGTCGGTTCCGACTCATAATGACCCTGTACAGGGTTTCCGAGGCTGTAAATCTTTACAGGAGCAGAAAGCCTCATCTTTCTCCCCCGGAACAGCTGGTAGTTTCGAACTGTTGATCTTGCGGTTTGCAGCCCAATTCGTAACCACTACGCTACCAGAGCGTCTTTGTATCATGGTAGGTGTTAAAAAATAGAATTGGAAAACATTAAAAGTGGAATGGTCCTTAGAAATACTCAACTACAAACTCATTTTGCAATTGATAATAAAATTGGGACCTAAAGAAATGAAGCCTATTAGTGGAAATGGAGTTGGTAGGACATGGGATCTCTGACCCATGTCTCCTTTGTTCTGGGTCAGTACTTTTTATACTTTAGAATATTTTCTCATGTGGTATTGATGAAATTGCCCAGCTATTCCTGTGTTCTATTGGGTCATCTCTCTGGAATGGACAGAAATATTCATCTTTTTCAATCAGTTGGCCAATTAGCTTTCTTCCAAATTTCTTGGTATGGATGAGTGAGTGCCTCCATGTTGCACATTTGTTGAAAGATTTCAATTTGCAGTCCATCAATTCCTGAAGCTTTTGTTCTTTGCCAGTCCTTTTGGTGCACGTTGTACTTCTTTCTTCAGTACCATTGGCTTTTGATCATACGCTACCTGTTGAAATGGGTAAACATCAACCATTTCGTTTTGGTGATTGGAATGCAAAGGTTGGAAACAAAGAGGAAGATCAGTAATTGGAAAATACAGTACTGGTGATAGAAATGACACTGGAGAAGGAATGATAGAATTTTGCAAGACCTATGACTTTTTCATAGCAAATACACATGACTATACAGATGGACTGCACAGAAATCAAATTGACTATATCTGTAGACAGAGATGGTGCAAAAGCTGATGATATGGAGCAAAATTCTATCATGCCCTCTCCAGCATCGTTTCTATCACCTTTGCATTCCAATCACCAGTAATTATCAATACATCTTGATTGAATGTTTGATTAATTTCTCACTGAAGGAGTTGGTAGAAGTCTTCAATTTTATCATCACTGGCTTTAGTGGTTGGTGTGTAAATTTGAATAATAATGGTATTAACTGGTCTTCCTTATTTGTTGCTGTTGTTAAGTGTCGTCGAGTTGATTCCGACCCATAGCAACCCTGTATAGGGATTCCAAGGAGCAGTTGGTGAGCTTGCAGTTCAAACGACTTTGCAGTCTGACGCATTAGCCCACAGCACCACACCAGGTCTTCCTTATAGGTGTGTGGATATTATACTATCACAGACAGCATTATACTTCAAAATAGATCTTAAATTTTTCTTTTTGATGATGAATGCAATTTTTATGCCTTCCATTTAATTTTTGACAACTTCTAATTTTCCTAGATATATATTTTGTACATTTCTGTTCTGATTATTAATGGATGTTACAGCTGTTTATTTTCATTGTGAGTTTTGTTCCATCAGCAATTGAAGGTCCTGAAAGGTGTACTCCATTCGTCTCATCACAGTCAACTCCACTTTGAGGAGGCAGCTCTTAGTCATATTCTGAGTGTCTTCCTATCTGAGGGGTTCATCTTCCAGCACTACTTCTGACAGTATTCTGGTGCTATTGATATCATTTCAATATTCAGTCATCTGGGGTAATCTGACAATGTTTCACTGCTATTCATAAGGTTTTCAGTGGCTAACTATTCAAAAGTTGTCTATCTCACCTTCTTCTCTTAATCTGTAAGCTCAGCTGAAACCTTTCTACCATTGGTGACCCTGCAGGTATTTAAAATACTGGTGACATAGCTTTCAGCATCACAGCAACACAGAAGCCACCACAATATGAAAAACTGTCAGGAGACTGGTGGTAAACTAGTCTAGTGATCTTCAAAATCTGGTTGATTGACTTCAGATAAGTGACATTTCCCTCACCATAGTACTAACAACTGAAACACACTCATTGCATACTACTATGAGCACAATCCTGTGCTAACCTTTCATATGCCATTTAATTTCACCCTCACAATATCCCTGAGAGATAGAAGTTACATTTAAAATATGGAACAGTTCAACTTTGCCTCTCTCTCTCTCTACATATATATATATTAGCATACTAGTGATTCTGAAGTTTACGCTTGAAAAAAAATGGAATGAAATCATGAAGTAAAGTAAAGAGCTCAACAAAAGATTTTAAAGGGAGGCTTGAGAAAACAAAGTCTTATAATGACATGTGCAAAGACCTGGAGTTAGAAAACCAAAAGGGAAGTACACAACTAGCATTTCTCAAGCTGAAAGAAGTGAAATAAAGGCAAGCTTCAAGTTTGAACCTATGGTGGTCAAGGAAGAAGTCCAAACTGCACTAAAGACATTCGTGGAAAATAAGTGTAAAGGAATCAAAAGAATACAACTTCAGATGTTTCAACAAAAGAATGTGATGCTGGAAGTGTTCACTCATCTATGCCAAGAAATATGGAGGGCTGCTTTTTGGCCAACTGACTGGAAGAGATTAATATTTGTTCCCATTGCAAAGCAATGTGATCCAACAGAAAGCAAAAATTATTTTAAAAAAATCATTAATAACACATGCAAGTAAAATTATGCTGAAGATAATTTTAAAATGTTTGCAATAGTGCACCAACATAGAATTGTCAGGAATTCAAGTCTGATTCAGAAGAGGATGTGAAACCAGCAATATCGTTGCTGATGTCAGATGAATCTTGACTGAAAGCAGAGCATACCAGAAAGATTTTCACCTGTATTTTATTGACTATGCAAAGGCATTTGACTGTGTGGATCATAACAAACTATAGATAATATTGTAAAGAATGGGAATCCCAGAACACTTAATTGTGCTCATGAGGAGCTTGTGTATATACCAAGAGGCAGTAGTTGGAACAGAACATGGGGATACTGAGTGGCTTCAAATCAGGAAAGGTGTGTGTTGGGGTTGTAGTGCTTCATCACTTAGCCTATGTGTATGTTGACCAAATATTCCATGAAATTGGACTTTATGAAGAAGAACACAACATCAGGATTGGAGGAAGATTCATTAACAACTTGCAATATGCAAATGATACAATCTTGTTTGTCCAAAGTGAAGAAGACTTGAAGCACTTACTGAATGTATCTCAATATAATGAAAACAAAAATCCTCATACCTGGACCAATAAGCAACACCGTGCTAAACAGAGAAAATATTAAAGTTGTCAAGGATTTCATTTTACTTGGATTAATGCCCATGAAAGCAACAGTTGAGAAATCAAATTATATATTGCATTGGGCAAATCTGTTGCAAAAACCAACAATAATAAAAAATACTTCTTTAAATTGTTAAAAAGCAAAGATGTCACTTTAAGCACTAAGGAGTGCATGACTCAAGCCATGATACTTTCCATCGCTTCATATATGTATGAGAGCTGTAGAATAAGCACTGGAGTGCTAATCACAAAGTCAGCAGTTTGAGTCCACCAGCTGCTCCCTGAGAGAAAGATGAGGCTTTCTACTCTTGTGAAGATTTATAGCCTGAGAAACCTTATACAGTGCTGCTGTGAGTTGGAACTGACTCGAGGCTCTTAACAACAAAAGCACATGCATACAAACGCTGGACAGTGACTAAGAAAATCTGAAGAACTGGTGCTTTTGAATTATGGTGTTGGAGAAGACTATTACATATACTATGGACTGGCAGAAGCATGAAAAAGTCTATTTTGGAAGAAGTACAGCACAAAAACAAGAAGTGATTTCCTACGAGTCATGTTGGTTTTCAGTTTCAAGCTTTGTCTATTCTTTGGTCCCTGGGAACTGACCCCTAAGGATGGAGTATTACCTATGTATTAGTACATGCAGCAACTCTGAGATGGAAAACCCCAACTAATATCTTGGCCAAAATCTTCCCATCACTCCAGCATTTGGCCCACCTTTCCAGGGTGGTGGAAGCAATATTTAAATATGAAAGCCTGCTTCAGTTTCCAAAAACGTAATTGCATTATTCTGAATTAGTGGAAACTTGTTTTTTGAAGCTAGGTGAAACATCTGTGAAGGGTTGTCCAGCATTTGGATTGATATTGTTAAGTGCAGTTGGGTCAGTGGTCAGTTAAGTGCAGTTGAGTCGAGTCAATGCTTAGCCTACGGCGCCATACCAGTGCTCTTAGCCTTTGGGTGCCATTCCTAAAATACTTGATGGACTACCCTGGGGGCAGTAACGACTCTAGTTCAGGTCAACCCGACTACCTGAGGTACCATACTAAGCCCTCTGGGACAACACAAATCAACATCAGAGAAAGAGATTGATTCTACCCAAGATCAAATAACCAACGTATCAAATGCTAACATAAGGTAGGAGTTGGTAAAATTCAGAGCCAGCCCTGCAGCCTCAGGCAACGAGGACTGGCTTCCCAAGTATCAGCTTGATTAGTGCATGCTCATCAGGGAACCAGGTGCTGAAGACTCTCTGTCCAGTCCTGTCACCTTCTGGGTGTCCTGGTGTGGCAAGCAATGGACTGCAAGTTCAGTTTGAACTGCAAGGTTGGTGGTTCAAATCCACAGCTGCTCCTCAGAAACCCTATATAGGGTCACTATGAGTTAGAGTCGACTCAATGACACTAATCAACAACTTAATGAGAGAGTCGTGACCTCAGTTCAGAAGGGCAGCATTTAAAAGAGACAACAAGAAAGAAAGATAACTTGACTAAAGCTTTCAATGGAAGAGGAAGGAAAATAGGTGGGGTGAAAATTGGAACACTTATAGTTGACTTTCAAGGTTGGGCCATAATGAGGGGCCTCCTTTGGAATACTATGTTGAGGAGGTCTTTCAAGAATCTTTTCTGGATGATGTATGCTAAGCCTGAGATGTAAGATTATCTCTTTCTATGCCTCTTGCCTGGTGTGGAACTGAAGGATAGGGACTGGGCTGCTGACTGAAAGGTTGGTGGTTCAAAACCACCAGAAGCACAGTCTTTTGTGATACAATAGGGAATACTTGGGAAGGTTGGAAATGTAAAGGTAGATGTTTTATAGCAAGGAGGGGAGTGATTAACTTTTCAGTCTAGGAGTGGAGGTCCCTAGGACCATCAAGGGAGAAGAGCAGAGAGCGGGACCCTACCCAGAGAAGCAGTGATGCCTGAAATGGAGCCAGAGATGATGACGTGGAGCAATGGAGCAGCTGGAGACTTTAGATTCAGAGAGGGAGTGCGACTGTGTGCTGAAGACCTGGGGGTACGGGGGAAGGATTGCATGGAGGGGATTGTAACCATGGCAATGAGACGATATATGATAGAATGAATGTAAAACTAATGTTCTCCCATGTAAACTATCACATAATTCACAATAAAACATTTAAACAAACAAACAAACAAAAACCCACCAGAAGCTCCTCAGAAACCCTATAGACAGAGTCGCAACACACTCCACACGACTTAACAATAAGAACCAGTTGAGTCAATTATGGTGAGCCCATGTGTGTCAGAGTAGAACTGTGTTCCATAGAGTTCCAATGGCTATGTTTTCTGAAGTAGATCACGAGGCCTTTTTTCTGAGATTCCTCTGGATGGATTGGAACCATCAACTTTTGGTTAACAGTCAAGCACATTAACCATTCAGGCCACTCAGAGACTCCTTGCCTTGGTTTGCTCATTTATAAAAGAGGAAAGTAATTGTTACTTTGTAGAAGTTCTCTTAAGGATTAAACTAAGCAAAAGACACTCACTGTAAGCATAAGTGTGTAGAAAGTAGACTGTAGTATACACCAGCCAGCTGTCTGGTGGAAAATAAGACGAGATACTTCAACTCATTTAATAGCACACTGGGGAGCATCTGGTCCAATACCTCAGTGTGGTAGATGAGAAGGGAAAAGGCAGTAGCAAGTACCATGCCCAAGGGCTCTCAAGAAGTTAGAAGCTGAGGAATTGTAAGAGTGAGTATGTGGAGGAATGAATACCAAGAACCACTGTGAGTCAGGTGCTCAGCTACAGCCTATACACATGCAGTCTCATTTCTTTTTGATGGGAAACATATGAGGCAGGTGTTTTAATTTCATAAAGTTCCAAATGGAAAAAGGTTTCCTGAGATCAAAGAGCTAATAGCCCCTGAGGGGGATCCAAAGTCAAATTGAACTAAATCCCAACCTTACTCTCTTGCCAAGTTTTCTGTTTCCATGCAATGACCCATTTCTGATCAATTTCCATAAAATCTACAGAAAACAATGGTGGTTAGAGAGGGTGGTGTGTATATATATTTTTAAATCTGCCTGTGAATCACCGTGCAACATTGGAAAAGTCAGCCTCCTTTATGCCTTTCAATTTTGTAATCTGCATTGGCTAAGTGCACCCAAAGACCCACACCTCTTCCATTCCCAGTACTCTGTGATTGATGGGCCACACTGAAGGGAAAATGGCCCTCCAACTCCAAGGAGTTCTTGCAGTTTAAACTGACTTTGCTGTTCAGTGCATTATCTTGCAGCGCCACACCGGGAATATTTATTGTTGTTGATGTTGTTAAGTGCTGTCAAGTCGAGTCCAACTGATAGCGACCCTGCATAGGGTTTCCAAAGAGTAGCTCGTGAGCTTGAACTACCAACTTTGCAGTTAAAAGTGACTTTGCAGTTCAGCGCTTTAAGCCGCAACACCACACCAGGACTCCAGGAACATTTATTAAGTCCCATCAAATGGCAGGCAACAGGCAAAAGCGCCACCCAGTTAAAATCTGGAGAGGGATTGTAAGTAATCCACAAAGTCATATTATTTCTCAAACCACAGTTCTTTTATTTCAGATGCTAGGAACACCAGTGAGCATTACTCATACGAAGACTGAGCTTGAAATCCTACTTACTTACAAATCGTTACCACATACTGCTAAGAGACCACGGGAGAAAGATGAGGCTTTATCCTCCCATAAAGATTTATAGCCTTTGAAATCCTATACAGGGTCACTTTGAGTCAGAACCAGCACCAGTACCACAACCACTGCTAAGAGAAACCATTCATAGCACAAAGCAATGACTTAGAGAAGAGCTTAGATTTAAAGGCGGGACACTGACTTTTCTTTTCATTTTTGGAGTTAGTCTCAATAGCTCAGAATCTGTTGTCTGCCTCTGCCCCTGATGTTACACTGTGTTATCCATTTGCACAAATCTAAGCCTAGACTGTCAGTGTTTCATTGTTTGCACTAAGATTCTCACTACCAGCACAGACTCTTGAGGAGAAACATCTGGTCTTCTTCCTCATGCCAAATACATGTGTGACTGTGGCAAGTTACTTCATTTCTCTGAGCCTCAGTTTTTGTTTTTTGTTTTTAATTCAAAAAAGAAGGGTATTAAAACCTAAGTCACACATTTATGTAAGGACTAAAGGAGGAAAAAAAATAAACCCCAGAGCATGGTGCATAGAAAATGAATAGCACCTCATTTGAACACTATCCACATCCTCAGGAAGGTATTGTTGTTGTCATGTGCTGTGGAGTCGGTTCTGACTCATAGTGACCCTGTACAGGGTTTCCGAGGCTGTAAATCTTTACAGGAGTAGAAAATCTCATCTTTCTCCCATGGAACAGCTAGTAGTTTTGAACTGCTGACCTTACGGTTCACAGCCCGATTTGTAACCACTACACTATCAGAGCATATCACCTTCCAATCTCTCCTCCCGTTCCCCTACCATGACTGAACAGCAGATAGAGAATTTCTGGTTTGGTCACCAGTTTGGAGCCCTCCTTCCTCTTCCCTTGACACTGAGGTAGATATCTGTCTATGAGCCTGAGTAATGATTTCAGCAGTATGCTCAGACACTTTACTAATCCCCACTACTCCCATCCACCCTTCAGAATACAAAGGACTTTTCCACCTGCTAACTTATTGGAGCCTCACAACAGTCCCATGAAAAGCAAAAGTCCTTGTTACTATCTTTCTTTTACAGATGAGCGAGCAGAGTGTTAGGGAGGTTAAGTGGCTTGTCCAGGGGCACACTTCTAGATTCAGGTTTATGACTCTGAATTCCATCCATGAGCTTTCTATTACACCAAGCAGCCCTGGGATGTTATTACATTCTAAAAGGCAGACAATGGGTATTTTGGAAGAAATAAAATCAGGAACATAAATGCAATGGAGAACATGTCTGTAAGTGCAGCCCTAACCATAGACACTGGGTCCCCATGGGACCTTTGATCAGCTTTCTGTCTGTTTTCTCCCAGGCACACCTTTCTTCAACCTCTCTTCTGTTCGCTCAGATCCTTCCTGTGATCCAGAGCCTCACTCACTCAAACCCAGGCTCCTCCATGAAGTCTCCAGTGAACTACCATGTCTATTTCTTCAACTAATATTTATTGAATGCCAGGCACTGTGCTGAGTACTAGGGACTAAAGAACCTAGTCTTGTGGACTTTCCTTCTAGTGGGAAGAGGCACAATAAATGGAATCAATATGTATAGTACTTTTGATGATAATAAGTGCTTTAAAAAAAAAAAAAAGAAAGAAAGAAGAAGAAAAGAGAGATAGGGCATTTGTGTGGGGACTTGGTGCAGTTTTAGAGGGCAAGTCCTAAAGAGTTGACATTGTTGCTAACCAGCTATCATTTGGGTAAAGATTAAGAATAGGTGAGAGAGAGAACAATTTGTTTAACTCAGGTAGGCACATGTAAGCAGAGGAAACAGCAAGTGCCAATGCCCTGAGTCAGAGTGTGTCTGGCATGTTTGAAGAACAGCAAGGAAGTGGGTGTGGCCAATAGAGTGAAGGAGGGCAGAGCAAGGAAGATGAGATTGGAGAGCAAAGGGAGTAGCTTGGATATACCTCATTGTTGTTGTTGAATGCCATCGAGTCGGTTCCAATTGATAATGACCCTGTATAGGGTTTCCAAGGAACAGCTGGTGAGTTTGAGCCATTGACCACTTGCAGTTCATACTGACCCTGTGGTCAAGTGCTTATCTTACAGCCCCACACAAGGACTCCGCATACCTCCCAGAGCACAAGAGGAATTTATTGTTAGTCTGGCCAGAAAGGGAAGCTGCTGACCATTTCAACAGGATATTTATTTTATTTTCACAGGACCCTCTAGCTACTCTGTTGGGGATGGACAGGGTGGGAACATAAAGATTATTTAGGAAACTGTTATATTAGACCTAGTGAAACATGCTGGTAGTTTGGACCATGAAATGGACAGATGATGGTAACTTGGACCAACAATTCAAAATCTGTGTCTATTTTTAAAGTAGAACCAATAGTATTTCAATTAGTCTGGATGTGGAGCATGAGAGATACAGAGGAGTCAAGCATGCTCTAAGTTCTTTGGTCTGAGCAACAGGAACAGATGCAATTATAATTGATGGAATTAAAAATTGAAATCTTTCAAGAAAGTGAGGTGGCACAAGAGGTACTCACTAATCTCTGCCAAGGAATTTGGAAGACAACTATCTGACCGACTGATTGGAAGAGATCCATATTTGTGCCCACTCCAAAGAGAGGTGACTCAATGGAATGCAGAAATCATCAGACAATCTCTTTGATATCCCATGCGAGTAAAGTTTTGCTAAACGGCTATAATCATACATTTACAGAGAACTTCCAGAGGTTCAAGCAGGATTCAGAAGAGGCCGTAGAATGAGGGATATTATTGTTGATGTCCGATGGATCTTGGCTAAAAGAGAATAGCAGAGAAATGTTTACCTGTGCTTTATTGACTATGCAAAGGCTTTTGATTGTGTGGATCATGACAAGCTATGGACAACATTGCGAAGTATGAGTATTCTGGAACA
>NW_006408695.1:6235571-6237768 GCF_000296735.1 Chrysochloris asiatica | reverse complement strand
GTTGGCCCAGGCTCAGGCAGTGCTTCATTCTGCTGTGCATAAAATCACTATGGGTCAGTACCGACTCAATGGCACCTAACAACAACAAGACAAGAAAGACTGCAAGTGCGGTAGATTGAAATAGGTGCAGAACATGTTGTGGCTGTTGTTGTTGTTTTGTGCCATGGAGTGGAATTCAATTCATAATGAACCAGTAGAACAAAGTACAACTGTGGCATAGGGTCTCCTAGGAGTTAATCTTTATGGGGACACAGTGTGAGATCTTTTCTCTTATGGAGCTACTGGTGGATTCAAACCACAAAACTTTCAGTACACTTGGCCATTATGCTAGTATTGCTCTTTAGGGGACATATTAGGAACTCCAATTTGAATGTATATAGTTAGAGATGTCTCACTGACATCCAAAGGGAGATGACTGCACAGACAGATAGATGTCCAAATCTGGAACACCAGAGAGAAGTCTAAACTGCAGGTAATGTTTTTAGATGTTGTCAGGGTTTAAGATTTTATTAAACTTTTAAAGTGAATAATATCTCCAAGAAAGTGTGTACAGAACAAGAAGAGGTCTCATAGTTGAACCCTGGGACAGTCCATGGTTTAGTGGCTGAGAGAGTAGAAGGCACCAACCATGAAGAATGAGAAGGAATGGACAGAGAGATGGGGGATAAAAGTGATTCCCATTTCAGTGGAATCCTACTAATAGTTGTCTATCATCCTCTTTAACTGTTGTTTAAGTGTCCTGAATGGAGGCAGATGGAAGACATCTTGAAGACATCTTGAGACTGAGAACCATGTTAGTTTTCTAGTCTCCAAAGTACTTATCATTTAGTAGCATTCAATTAAAACTCACTTAACTGGTTGTCTTACAGCTGAATCACAAAATGAGAGAGTTCAAGGAACATAAAAATAATCTGGTTTTGAGATTTCCTAACTATATTCCTTGGAGCAATTCAATGAGTTATTTTCTTTCATCATTGGGAAACTTATGACCCCTCCTTTCCTAGAAAGGCTAATAAAAGCAATAGTGTCCTGGCAGTCAAAGACACAGGCCTCACCCCTTCCTGCTAAGAGATATTTTTTAAATTTTCATCAGACCTCTAACACTTCAGATAGTTTCAAGTGCTTGGATCTAGTCAAGAACATCCATAGAACAGAGGGACCAAGGAAGAAACAAACTGCTCTGGGAACTTTGGCCTCATTTTAGGATGATGTGAGAGAGATAGACAAACGTATCCCACATTCCTTCCTCTAAAACCAACCAAAGGCCTAGAAACCTGGTGTGCTATAGAGATGATTTCGTTTGACCACCTCTTAGAAAGATGTGGACTTTGTGTTAGAAGGGCTGGCCCCAGTACTTGTTTCATATCACATCAATATGGCTGATTCAAAACGGAAGTCCAGGTCTTTCTCTCTTTTTTCTTTTTTTTAAACCTTTTATTGGGAACTGAGTGAAGGTTTACAAGGCAGATCATCAGTTTTACAATCAACAAATCATATACTTCATTTCATCTCCATGACTGCAACCCCATCAATGAAACATCAGTTATTCCACTGTGATTCCTGCTTCCCTTCCTAGTTCTTTCCCAATTCTTGTGAATTTTCTCCTTAGGTAAATGCTGTCCTTTGAATTAGAATGTTTGACCACTCTATGGCGCACATACCTCACTAGTGTCATTGTCCCCTCTATATGCTGAACTATTGGTTGACTGAAAATTGAGCAGTGAGAGTGACTTGCTGAAAACTGAGCCACGAGGGTGAGTTCAGTTCCAGACCTGAAGGAGAACCAACTATTCCAGTCTGTTTCTGACCAGTACACCTGGTCTTTTTTTTATATATAATTTTGAGATTTGTTCCATATGTTCTCCCACTCTATCCAGTACCTTCTAATGAGATCCCTTTCAGAGTAGTTCATAGTAGTAGCTGGGTACCATTTAATTCTTCTGGTCTCAGGGCTGTGGAGACTGTTGTTCACTTATTTCATTAGTCCATTGGACTAATTGTAAAATGGGTCTCTTAACTTGAAATTTCCTGTTCAGATTCAGATTTACTTAAACTGTATTAACATTTGATATATTTAGTTTTAATAACATTTAAGATTGAAGCTGTCAAAGACTTCATTTTACTCAGATCAACCATCAACACTCATGAAAGAAGCAGTCAAGAAATCAAACTACGTATTACATTAGGCAAATCTGCT
>NW_006408695.1:6232741-6234261 GCF_000296735.1 Chrysochloris asiatica | reverse complement strand
TCTGATTTCTTGCCTGCTGCTCCCATGAGTGTTAATAGTGGATCCAAGAAGAATTTAGTCCTTGACAACTTCAATCTTTTCTCCATTGATAAGAATGTTGTTTATTGGTCCAGTGGTGAGGATTTTTATTTTCTTTACATTAAGATGTAATCCATACCGAAGGCTATGCTCTTTGATCTTCATCAGTAAATGTTTTAAATCCTCTTCACTTTCAGCAAGCGAGGTTGAATCATCTGCATATCGCAGGTTGTTAATGAGCCTTCCTCCAATCTTGATACCATGTTTTTCTTCATAGAACCCAGCTTCTTGGATTATTTGCTCAGCATACAGGTTGAATAAGCATGGTGAAGAGTACAAGCTTGTCGCACACCTTTCTTAATTTTAAACCATTCAGTGTTCCCATGTTCTGTTCGAACAATTGCCTCTTGGTCCATGTACAGATTCCTCATGAGCACAATAAAAACATGCCAGGTGCTTATTTCCATCCTTCACAGTTGGTGTTATGGATTGAATTGTGTCCCTAAAATTTGTGTCAACTTGGGTAGGATATAATTCTCAGTTTTATGTAATTAAGCTCTGTTTAGACCACCAGTCATCTATCAATTTGTTGTACTGTTATTGGCTTGTGTTTTGCTGTGATGCTGGAATCTATACCGCTAGTATTTTACATACCAGCAGGTAGACAGGATACATGGGAGCTTCCAGACTAAGACAGGCAAGAAAAAAGGAGAAGCAAACTAATTCTGAATATTTAGCCACTGAAAACCTTATGAATAGCATCAGAACATTACCAGATACATGAAGATGAGCCCCTCATGTTGGAAGGTACTCAAAATATGACTGGGGAAGAGCTGACTCCTCCAAGTAGAGTTGACCAAGATGATTGGAATGGAATAGTTTTGGGGACCTTCATTTGCTGATGGGGAACAACGTAAATTTAAGAGAACCAGATGCAAACATTCCTATAGAATCAGAACCATGGAATGTATGAAATATGAGTCTAGGAAAATTGGAAGTTGCCAAAAATGAAATGGAACATTTAAAGAATGATATCCTAGGCATTAATGAAATGAAGGAGTCCTGGTGTGATGCTGTGGGTTAATGTGCTGGATTGCGAAATTGGTTTGAACTGGAAGGTAGGCAGTTTAAGGCCACCCACTGCTTCTTGAAAACCCTACATAAGGTCTCTATGAGTTGGAACAGACTCGACAGCACTTAACAACAACAGTGATGTGACATAGATTGGTATTGGCCATTTTGAATCTGACAATCACATGGTCGTCTATGTTGAAAATGAAAAACTCAAGAGGAATGATGTCACATTCATTATCAAAAAGAACATTTCAAATCTATCTTGAAGTATAATACTGTCTGTGATAGAGTAATATCCATATGCCTACAAGGAAAACCAGTTAGTATCATTATTATTCAAATTCATGTACCAACCACTGAAGTCAGTGGGGATGAAACTGAAGTATTCTTAAGGAGCTCTGGTAGCATAGTGGTTACTAATCAGGCTG
>NW_006408695.1:6231212-6232641 GCF_000296735.1 Chrysochloris asiatica | reverse complement strand
AATGTTTACAGTGACTAAATATTCAGAAGTGATCAATCTCTCCTTCTTACTCTGTATTGGTCTGGAAGAGCAACTGAAATCTGTCCACCATGGGTGACCATGCTGGTATTTAAAATACTGGTGGCATATCTTCCAGAATCACAGCAACAAGCAAGCCACCCGAATATAAGGAACTGACAGACAAGTGGGGGTTAAGCAATATAACGCATGTAAATCTCTTAGAACAATGCCTGACAGTTATATTTTCAATGAATTTTAAATACAATAGTAAATGACTTGATTTTTAAATAACCATAGCACTGTTGTGGAGCACATGGCCCAAAACGTCAAAATCCTTTTCTGGAGTATGTCTACATGGAAAGGCCAATGGCAAGATACAAACCTAACACATTTGTGTGCTTCAGCAACCTGATTTTATAAATTAACATTAAATATGGATTAAGGGATTTATTATAGGAATTAGACCTTACACAAGTGATTCAAGTTCAAAGGTGTTTATTTATAATAAATCCAAAAAAAACCCTCTGAAATCCTTATCAAATCCATTTTGATGAATATGCATTAATTAATCTGCATATCTATGTATAGATAGACTGGAAGAATACTTGCTAAAATGTTAGTAGTAGAGTTAACACTGGATACTTCTCAGTGATGGGGTAATTAAAGATTTTATTTTTTATGTTCATTTACTTACTTCCTGATGTTCTTCACTAAATAAGTATTTAAATATGAAATGTTTGAATTCTTATTTTTTATTTATTTCTTACTTTACTGAACACATTTTTTTTTTTCTCTATAAGCTGAAGATAATGTATTTGGAAACTCTTATAATTATAATGCTAATTATGGGGAAGAGACAAGTAGGAAAAAGACAACTTCTAATGTGGAAGATGACTTGATTTAAGTCAGTAAATTTAATCATTTGGATTCTGAGCAACTTGAGTGGTAGATATTTCTTTATCCAAATGAGTTCATTTAAAAAAGGAAAAAAAAAAAAGAGAGAGAGAGAGATGTATGGTGTTTTGGGGGTTGTAAAATGATCATTACACTAGGATGTCGGTGTTTTGACTGGGTCACAATAGATGGTCCAGGAGAGAATGGGAGAAAATGTGGAGCAGAGCTCAAATTCTTATTTTCAAAATTCAGGCAAACTGGAGCAGTAGAGAAAGAAGGAAACCCTGGGACTACCACTTAAAGCAAACCAGAAAACCCACTGCCATGGAATTGCATTCAACACATACTGTCCCTATAGGACTGAGTAGAACCCACAGGGTTTCCAAGGCTGTAAATCTTTATGGAAGCAGGGACAGGCAGCCTCATCTTTCTCCCACAGATTGACTGGTGGGTTTGAACTACCAACCTTAACTTTAGCCCAATATACAACCCACTGCAGCACCAGAACACATAAATACCTGGTCTTTTTTTTTTT
>NW_006408695.1:6226092-6230307 GCF_000296735.1 Chrysochloris asiatica | reverse complement strand
GGGTTCACAGAAGTCTATTGAACTTTGTAGGGTTTAGCTCACCGCTTCATTGCTGTTTTTCCCTCACTTCCCCTTATCGGTGTTGAGCATGGTCACCAATCACAGCGTGTATTCCCACTGAGTCTTAGTCTTGGAAGGGGGTTTGCACTGAGGGGACCCGACCACATGCCTTGATGTTTCCTGGCCAAGCAAGTTGCTTGTTCTTGTAGTAACAGTAGGTCTGCCTATGTTGTTTTATATTTTTCCTGTAGATCTTTCTTTCAAGAAGAAACACCTGTTCTTTGGACTCTAACTATATCAATAAATGAGGAGAGGGTATATGATAAAATGTGCAAGGCCTTGGTGTTAGAACACCAAATAGAAAGAGTACATTCAGTATTTCTAAAGCTGAGAGATCTGAAGAAGAAATTCAAGGTTTAAATTGCAATACTGAAGGATTCTTTGGGCAAAAAATCCTTGAAAGCTCAGGAGACATCAAAAGAAGATGGAAGGGATACACAGAGCCATTGTACCAAATTGAATTGGTCGATGTTTAATCATTTCAGGATGTAGCACATGATTAGGATGGTATTGAAGCAAGAAGCCCAAGCTACACTGAAGTCATTGGCAAAAAACAGCACTCCAGAAACTGACAGAATGTTTCAACAAATGGAAGCAATGCTGGAAGTACTCAGACATTTATGGCAAGAAATCTGGAAGACAAACTAATGGGAAAAAATGAATCATATTTGTTCCCTTTTTAAAGAGCAGTGATCCCAATAGAATGTGGAAATTACCAACAATATGATTTACATCACATGCAAGTAAAATTTTGCTGAAGAGAATTTAAAAATGTCTGTAATAGTATATCAACTTCCAGAAATTCAAACTGGATTCAGAAGAAGACATGGAATGAGAGTTGGCATTGCTGAAGTCAAGTGGATCTTGGTTGAAAATGGAGCATACCTGAAAGATGTTTACCTGTGTTTTATTGACTATATAAATTCCTTCAACTGTGAGAATTATAACAAATTATGGATAACACTGTGAAGAATGAGAATTCCATAACATTTCATTGTGCTCATGTGGAACCTGTATATAGACCAAGGGGCAGTCATTTGTACAGAACAAGGGGATACTGCATGGTTTTGAATTAGGGAACCTATGTGTCAGGGTTGTATCTTTTTAACTTAATTATTCCATCTGTGTGATGAGCAAATAAGCCATGATAATAGTCTATATGAAGAACACGACACCAGAATGGGAGGAAGACACACTAAGAATATTCAAAAAGAAAATAAGATAACCTTTATTGCTAAAGTGAAGACTTGAAGCACTTATGGATAAAGATCAAAGACTACAACCTTAAATATGGATTGTATATAAACATAAAGAGCAAAAATCTTTTCAACAGGACCAATAAGCAAAATTATGCTAAATGAGAAAAGATTGAAATTATTAAGGATTTCATTTTACTTGGCTCCACAATCAATGCCCATAGAAGCAGTAGTTAAGAAATCAAAGATATACTGCATTTGACAAATTTGCTAAAACAATCCTCTTTAAGGTGTGCCTAACTCCAACTATGATATTTTTAATCACCTTATATGCATGAAAAAGCTGGCCAATAAATAAAGAAGACTGATGAAAAATTCATGTCTTTGAATTATGGTGTTGGCAAATGATATTAAATTTACCATGTACTGCCAAAAGAACGAATTAATCTGCTTGGAAGAAGTACAACTAGAATATTTCTTAGATGCGAGGATGGTGAAACATTGTCTCAGATATTTTGGTTATTTTATCAAGAGGGACCAGTCCCTGAAGAAGGACCTCATACTTGGTAAAGTGGTGGGTCATTGAAAAAAGTAGTGAGCCCCAATAAAATGGATTGACACAGTGAGCAAAAACAAATGTGAAGATGGCACAAGATTAGGCAGTGTATTGTGCTGCTTTGCATAGAGTTGCAAAGGGTTAGAACCACCTGAATGACGCCTCACAACAACACACAATAATAATTTCCCCAACAAAAAAATAAAATGGGGGCATTAAGACATCTGGGCTGGAGTCCAGCCCAATCTCAGGAATTCATTGAAATGTATACACTCGATTGTTCCTTGTCTCCTCTCTATAGCGAGAATACTTGCATTAAGGGTTTTCTGATATGTATGCATTTCTCCAGAGCTTAGGGTCATTGAAAGGAACCCTGTGGCCCAATTGTTGGCACTTGGATGGTAACCAAATATTTGAAGATTTGAACCAACCTGGAGCCTCTGTAGAAGAAAGACCTGGATATTTGTTTCTGTAAAGATTATTGTATATTTGCTATTAGTTGCCATTGAGTCGGTACCGACTCATAGCAACCTTATGCACAGCAAAACGAAACACTGCCCGATCCTGGGCCAACCTCACTACTGTTGCCATGCTTAAGTCCATCGATGCTGCCACCTGGCCAATCCATCTCGTTAAGGGTCTTCCTCTTTTTTCTGACCCTCCACCTTACCAATCATGATATCCTTCTCCAGTGACTGGTCCCTCCTGACAATATGTCCGAATTATGAGAGACGAAATTTGGCAGTTTGGCTGCACTTCTTCCAAAACAGATCTATTGGTTCTTTTGGCAGCCCATGGCGCTTTCAGTGTTCTCCTTCAACATCATAACTCAAAAGCATCAATTCTTCTACGGTCTTCCTTATTCATTGCCCAGTTTTCACATGCATATGAAGTTACTGAAAAGCTCATGGCTTGGGTCAGGAGCACCTTGGTCCTCAAGCTGACATCTTTGCTCTTCAACACTTTAAAAAGGTCTTGTGCAGCTGATTTGCCTAATGCAATATGTTATTTGATCTCTTGACTGCTGCTTCCATGAGTGTTGATAGTGGATCCTTGACAGCTTCAATGAATGAAGTCCTTGACTACTTCAACCTTTTCTCCTTTGATAAGAATGTTGTTTATTGGTCCAGTGGTGAAGATTTTTGTTTTCTTTACATTAAGATGTAATCCATACCGAAGGCTGTGCTCTTTGACCTTCATCAGTAAATGTTTTAAGTCCTCTTTCACTTTCAGCAAGCAAGGTTGTATCATCTGCATATAGCAGATTATTAATGAGTCTTCCTCCAATTCTGATGCTACATTTTTCTTCATAGAACCCAGCTTCTCAGATTATTTGCTCGGCATACAGACTGAATAATATGGTGAAAGAATACAATGTTGTCACACACCTTTCTTAATTTTTAAACCATTCAGTGTTTCCATATTCTGTTCAAACAACTGCCCCTTGGTCCATGTACAGATTCCTCATGAGCACAATTAAGTGTTCCAGAATACTCATACTTTGTAATGCTGTCCATATCTTGTCATGATCCACACAATTGAAAGCTTTTGCATAGTCAATAAAGCACAAATAAACATCTTTCTGATATTCTCTGCTTTCAGCCCAGATCCATCGGACATCAGCAATGATATTCCTCATTCCACAGCCTCTTCTGAATCCAGCTTGAACCTCTGGAAGTTCTCTCTCACTGTATGCTTGCAGCTGTTTCTTCATTACCTTTAATAAAACTTTACTCACATGATATACCAAAGAGATTGTCTGATGATTTCTGCAATCCATTGGGTCACCACTCTTTGGAATGGGCAATCAGTCAGCATATAGTTGTCTTCCAAATTTCTTGGCTGAGATGAGTGAGTGCCTCCTGTTCTGCCTCACTTTCTTGAAATACTTCAATTTTTATTCCATCAATTCCAGATGACTTGTTCTTGGCCAATTCCTTCAATGTACCTTGGACTTCCTCCTTCATGGCTCTTGATCATATGCTACCTCTTGAAACAGTTGAACAGTAACCATTTCCTTTTGGTACAGTGGCTCTGCATATTCCTTCTACCTTATCTTGATGCTTTCTGCATCATTCAATAATTTGCCCAGAGAATCTTTCAATAATGAAAGTCAAGGCTTGAATTTTTTTTTTTTCAGTTCCCCCAGCTTGAATAATGCTGAGGGTGTTCTTCCTTTTTGGTTTTCTGATTCCAGATCTTTGCACATTTTGTTGTAGTATTTGGTTTTATCTTCTCAAGATGATCTTTGAAACTTTCTGTTCAGCTCTTTTACCTCCTCTTTTCTTCCATTTGCTTTAGCATTTCTATTCTGGAGAGCAAGTTTCAGTGTCTCTTCGACATCCATTTTGACCTTTTCCTTCTTTCTTATCTTCTCAATGACTTTTTGCTTTCTTCATGTAT
>NW_006408695.1:6215375-6225417 GCF_000296735.1 Chrysochloris asiatica | reverse complement strand
GCCACACTTGAGTCCATCGATATTGTCACTTGGCCAATCCATTTCATTAGGGGTCTTCCTCTTTCTCTCTGACCCTCCACCTTACCAAACATGGTATCCTTCTCCAGCAACTGCTCCCTTCTGACAATATTTCCAAAGTATGAGAGACGAAGTTTGGTCATCTTGGCCTCTAAGTTGCACTCTGGCTGCACTTCTTCGAAAATGAATCTATTGGTTCTTTTGGCAGCCCATGGCACTTTCAATATTCTCCTCCAACACCATAACTCAAAAGCATCAATTCTTCTACCCTGTAGGTGCATAGATATTATCCTATCACAGACAGTGTTGTACCTCATGACTGATCAGGGTATGTTCTTTTTGACAATGAATGCAACACAATTCCTCTTCATTTGTCATTTCTGACATAGTAAACCATGTGGTCATCAGACTCAAAATGGACAATACCAGTCCATTTCAGCTCACTTTTGCCTAAGATATTGATATTTATGCATTCCATTTCATTTTTCACAACTATCAATTTTCCCAGATTCATACTTCTTCATTTTGAGTTGTGCCCCATCAGCAAATGAAGGTCCCGCGGGCTTTTCTCCCATGGGCTTTAGTCCATTCATGTCATCACGATCAACTCTACTTTGAGGAGTCAGCTCGTCCCCAGTCACATTTTGAGGACCTGAGTGGCTCATTTTCTTTTCTTGAAGGCTGATTTATACATTTATTTGATCATGAACTGTTCGTTTTCATCCACACTGACTGTCTGTAGGTTTTTGAAAGTGATGACAAGCACATAGGTCACCAGTGTATAGAGTTTGTTTGGTTAATTTTCATCCTCATTACGTTTTCTGGACAACCGCACCCGGATACGATATGGGACGTGCTTGATTTCTTTGGTCCAGACAGCTTTGTTGAGCCTGGTGTGAATGCGCACGTCTGGTGTCCCCATCTCCTTCATGGCAAATTTCCGAATCTCCTTGAGTGCTGGAGGGACACGCTTCTTGAATCCTACTCCATGGATGCGCTTGTGAATGTTGATGGTGTACTCTCTGGTCACCACTTTGTTGATTGCAGAACGACCCTTCTTCTTCTCGCCACCCTTCTTTGCAGGCGCCATAGTGGTAGAATCAGGTTGGAGAGGAAGAGCGCAAAGGATTGTGCGAGAATGGCTCATTTTCTGGCACTATATCTGACAGTGTTTCTCTGCTATTCATAAAGTTTTCAGTGACTAATTATTCAGAAGTAGTTCATCACTCCTTCTTCCTAGTCTGTCTTTGTCTGGATGCTCATCTGAAACCTGTCCACCATGGGTGACCCTGCTGATATTTAAAATACCAGTTGCATAGCTTTCAGAATCACAGCAACTCACGAGCCACCACAGTACAACAAACTGGCAGACAAGTGGTGGTCTGTAAAGATTATTGTTGTTGTTGTTGTTAAGTGCTGTCGAGTCAGTTTCGACCCATAGCGACCCTGAATAGGGTTTCCGAGGCTAAAAATCTTTACGGGAGCAGATCGCCTCATCTTTCTCCCGCGGAGCAGCTGGTAGTTTCCAACTGCTGACCTTGCCGTTCGCAGCCCAATTCGTAACCACTACGCTACCAGAGATTCAATGGGGCAGTTCTATTCTGTCACATGGCATCACTATGAGTCAATAGTGACATCACACAACAATAACAATGGGATCCTTGCATAAGAAGGACTGGTGAGGAGGGTTGTATGTGAACAAAAATGGTATACTGGAGGATTACAATGAGGTCTTTAATTACCAGGGTAAAGAAAGACTCCCTCTGCTCATTATCATCCTGGAAATCCAATGATAAAGAAAGATTAACCAAAGACAAGAAGCTTGTATAACCAAAATCTATATAAAACTTCAATAACTTAACAACAAAAAGACAAATAACAAAATAGTAAACTGGGCAAAGGACTTGAATACACATTTCACTAACAAGGACAATCAAATGTCCACCGAACACATGAAAACATGTTCTGCCTCCTTAGTCATCAGAGAGATGCAAATGAAAATCGCAAGATGCCAAATCACTCTGACTACAATGGCTAACATAAAAACAAAACCTAAAATAAATGAGGTTTTGGGGAGATTAGAGGATGTGGGGAGATTAGAGCCCTTATCCATTGCTAGTGGGAATGCAAAATGGTACGACTGCTGTGGAAAACGGTGTGGCAGTTCCTCAAAAAACTAAAAAACAACCTACCATATGACCCAGCAATTCCACAGCTAAGTATATCCCTAAAACAGTTGAAAGCAGAGACTCAAAAAAGAGACGTGTACACCAATGTTCACTTCAGCACTATTCACAATAGTCAAAAGGTGAAAACAACCTAAATGACTATGAGTTAATGAATGGATTAACAAAATATGGGACCTGCATACCATGGAAAACTGCTCAGCCAGTAGGAAAAATGAAATCTTGATATATGTTACTATATGAATAGAGCTTGAAGACAGTATGGTTAGTGAAATAAGTCAATCCCAAAAGGACAAATATTTAGTGACCTCACTTATATAAAAAGACCAGAAAAGGCAAATGTGTAGAGACGAAAGTTTATATTAGTGGTTGTCAGGAGTGGGAGGGAGAAGCAAAAGAAAGAGAAAAAGAGGGATTACTGAATAGGGTTATACATAGAGAATAGGGTTACACAGCTGAGTATTATAATTGCTGTCAATAAATTGTACACCTGTAAAAAGTTGAATTGGCAAGAGTTTTGTGATAGATTTATATCAATGACAACAACAAGAGTAGCTGCTGAGACTACTTATGTACAACCAAACATCTCATAGAATCTGATTTCTTGATTTAGAGGTTTAGGGTCATGGTCTCATGGGGCATCTTAATTAATTGGCACAATAACATATTTATTGTTTTTGTTCTACCTCCTAATTTGTTGTATAGTGACTGGGGTTTTAAAAGTTTGCAAGTGGCCATCCAAGGCTCAGTAACTGGTTGCTATTCATTTAGATCAACAAAGGAAGAACGAGAGTTAGGAATAGGAAGAGAATACGGAGTGTGTGGCTAGTCACCTTCATGACCAACTGCCTCCTTTGCCATGAGACCATTACTGATCATTTTGATCAAAGACTCCGTAGAAGAATCCTGATCAAAAGGGGGAAATTCAGAACAGAATTTCAAATTCTCATGTACTCTAGACTCTCTGGAGCTAAAATGGATGAACCCTTTAAACTATTGCCCTGAGCTAATCTTTAAACATTAAACCAAACATATCCTCTGAAGTCTTCCTGAAACCAACTCCTTAACTAGGAAAGAATGTCTGTCTTGAACATTGTTCTCTTTTAAGGTCTATCTATATAATGAAGGTGCTCTGGTAGCGTAGTGGTTACGAATTGGGCTGTGAACCTCAGGGTCATCAATTCGAAACAGGTGTTCCGCGGGAGAAAGATGTGAGGCTTTCTGCTCCCGTAAAGATTTACAGCCTCAGAAACCCTGTACAGGGTCACTATGAGTTGGAACCGACTCCACAGCATACAACAACAACATATGGGTTAATGTGCCAGACTGCAAAACTGTTTGAACTACAAAGTTGGTGGTTCAAGCTCACCAGTCACTCCTTGGAAACCCTATACAGGGTCGCTATGGGTCGGAACCGACTCAACGGCACTTAACAACAACAACATATGGGATCAAAGTGACAACAGCAACTTGAAAGATTAGATAGGAACCTTAGAAGTCACTTGTTAAGTGCCATTGAGTCAGTTCCAACTCAGAGTGACCCTGCATAGGGTTTCCAAGGAGCAATTGGTGGATTTGAATCACTGACCTTACAGTTAGCAGTCCAGTGCTTATCCTACAGCACCACATCAGGACACCAGTGAATTGATGTTAATGGGGGAGGAAGAACTTAGAAAAGGAAGGTGAGAATAGTTGCACAATTTAAAGAATGGAATCAATGTCCTTAAATCATACAAGTAGAAACTCTTAAATTGGTGTAGGTTCTCTATGTATAGTCTCAATAACCACATAAGCAAAATTTAAAGAAATTTCTAAAAGATTACTGTGTGGAAAGAGGCAGCAAGTTATAGAAAAATGCTTGTTAACATAAAGCTGAAAAAGTGATGAAAGGTGAAAAAGTTTTACTGCTTCCATGTATCAAGTACATGACCCTGGGCAAGCCAATTCACTTTCTAACTCTGGTTCCCTTCTATGAAAACCAAGGAAACAGACATGCCTGCACTCCCTCAGTACCTCACTATATCCTTCAAGATCAACACAGTGGCTTTAAAAATGCTTGGATATTATTTTCGTTTACGAAATTGTTTCTATATTAACTATCTATTATTTCCAAATGATATATTATTTACTTCTCAAGATTATTAGGCCTTTCGGCAAAATGAATGTTGGTTTCTGTGCATCAAATGCTTATATTTCCGAATGATTTGAGGAAGAAGGGGGGTGGGAAGAGCCAGGAAATGAAGGCCATTATTGTTTTCCTGGAAAGCTCGGTTGTTTCATCCTATTCTTGGAGTTGAAAAATCCCAGCCATGCCACAGAGAACAGAACACAGGCGTCTCTTTGATGTCACCACTCACCCAGTGGCCAGTCTTACTTCCCTTTTTTCACCAACAGGTTCAAAGACTTCATGTTTGGGCTTCTCTGGTATCAGGGTAAAACATTTAAATCCCCTGCTTGTGCAGGTACCATAAACTAAACCACCAAAAAGAAAGACAGAGGCAAAGGACGAGGAGAGAGAGGAGAAAGCGAGTTGTATTGTTTGGAAGGAGGATGGCACTTTGTAGTTGAAAGCCAAATTAGATTTACTGTTTAATTGAGAGCCAAATAGTTTTCTTGAGAGAAGGTAGGAACAAAACTCAGACAGGAACAGGCAGGAGCAGGCAGGAGCAGAAACATGAGCCCTTCTCTCCAACTACTTGTGTTGCCACCCAGTTGCGGTTTCTGAGACTACTGGAGCAACCCAGGCCTTAACACCTGCCCCGCATTAACAAGCATGAACCTGGCCTTTCAGGTAGGCTCCTTCTAGGGATGGGCCCTGTCCTGGGTTCTGCCTGAAGCCAGGGTGAGTCCTGTAAAGATTCTGAACCCATCTTGATCCACACAGATCCAGCTGCCATGCCTATCAGCATTAGACCATGTTACCTTAATCTGGCCAACAAATTAACACAAACCCACAGTCAGTTGCTGGAATTGGAAAAATGAGGGAAGCATAGGACATTTTAAAGAGTACAAGAGTTAGGGCAGGACATTTTTAAAATTTCTCCTTTACCATGTCATTTTCCAACTCCTGAGTCATTCTCCACATCCCTCAGTTTAAAGCCAGACCCAACCACCTTACCAGATAGGGACAGATGCTGCAAAATCTCTCCTTTTTTCAACTATGGCAATTTGACACGATGTTCTCCCAGTTGTATGTCAGATATACCTTTGCACCTTCTTTCAAGTGGTTGATGTTCAGCAGGAACAAGGATAGACCAGTCTTGTATTGTACAAAACAAGAGATCATTAGCTAGTATAGAGCTTTGAGCAGAGCAAGCGTAATTATACTCATTGGTTGATTGATGCAGGTTCTGTCGGGAAATACTGCATTTTAAGGAAGTGTAAACTTCTGAGTTGGGACAGGCAATTTGCCAAGCAGAGTACTGGATTAAACCATAGTACAATCCATTGAATCATAAGCACTGAGCTGAGTACAAAGTCATATTCGTGGATCCTCAGAGGATCCAGTGAGAAATGGGTATGCAGGTAATTATCAGGTACCAAACATGGATATTTCCCCACCATGTTTGCCAAATCTAGGTTTGGGCATATCATTTACCTAAATGGATTTTGTTTTTCTTCTCCACAATGTCACTATCCATATTTAATCAAATTGTATTACCCAGAAATCCATAGTTCAGTCACCTGAAATGCTGGAGCCTTTTGTATTAAAAGTCTCAATTTGTCCATGTGCAGAGTTGGCTTTCATCTCTTCCTCAACAGAATTGAATAACTCATTTTTTCTTTAAAAAAATAAAATGTACCACCCTCATTCCCAGAGTTGACCTGTTATTAGTAGGTAGAAGCATATAATTGTTGAGTTCAGAAAGATTATATCTGAATATTCCATATCTGAATCTCCAACAGCACACCTCCACCAGTGTGCACCCAGATTTTCTTAGATATCTCTACAACAAGAGACTCTATCTCCCAAGATAACACCTTCTATGATTGGTTTGATTTAGAAGATTAGCAGTTTAAACTTGGACCTATTTATTGGTTCCATTGTAGTAAGCAAGAAAGTGCTGACTGTAGTTGGTGATTTAAGTCAATTAGAGCCCATGACCATACATTGCACCCCAAACCTCAAACTTATATATGTCTTTGATCACTAGGGTGAAAAAATTGGTGTGTATACATTAATGCTCATCATTGCCAGAACCAGGGAAAAAATCTACAAGTAATGGCTTTAGTTATTGACAATGAAGGCTTGTGTGGAAAGCCTTCCTGAGTCACAGGGAAGGGAATTGATCTGACCTATTCTAATTCTAAGGAACTCTGGTAGCGTAGTGGTTACAAGTTGGGCTTCCATCCTCAAGGTCAGCAGTTCGAAACTACCAGCTGTTTCGTGGGAGAAAGATGAGGCTTTCTGCTCCCGTAAAGATTTACAGCCTCGGAAACCCTGTACAGGGTCACTATGGGTCGGAACCGACACCACAGCACATAACAACAACAACAACAATTCTAATTCCGATTCTGAAGCACTGGTGTGGCACTATAATAAGATAAGCATTGGTCTGCTAAACACAAGGTCCATGATTCAAACCCACCAGTCATTCCTTGGAAACCCTATACAGGGTTGCTATGAGTCTGAACTGACTTGACAGCACTTAATAACAACAGTTTTCTGATTCTAGCTTTTAAAAGATCATGTGAAAATCAGTCCAAAATCACATCTTTTGAGGCATGAGGTCTTTATATATCTCAGTTATTTCTACAGACCTTCTTTCTCTCTCTTGCCATGAACTTATGTCTAAGTCAGAAAACCATAGAATTAGATACCTAATATATTTTTATAACTGGAAGATTCCCAGAAGAAATCTTATCTGAGTTCTTCATCTTAAAACTAGGAAATTGTGGCCCAGAGAGAGGAAGCAACTGGCTCAAGGTCACAGAGCTTTTTTTTAAGATAGAGCACAAGTCTTTCAGTTTCTTGTTGATGGTCTATTCTTCACTGCCAGTGATCATATGGTGAATATGCACAGGGTATGGTAATTTCTCCAGTGTGCTTTGGCATAGGAGCTATAGACGGTTTTATGGATTAGAGAAGTCAGCCACTCTCAGCTCTCCACATGGCAATCTTGAGGTGTGAGGATTCTTAACATGCCTTTAAGATATAATAAACACATAACAAATAAATATACACAAATAAGATCAGATTGTAACTTCAGGAAAATAAATTAAAATTATCCCCATCATAGCAAATACTAGTTATTGAACATCTAATTTAAATTCATGACGAACTCAAATCCAATGACTCTGTAAGATCTACGTTTTGTGTTTGTGTAAGAGTGGTACGACAAAGCCATCTAACCTCCTCTAACTTCCTAAAGGGGAGAGAATCACTATGGACATCAGCCTAAAGCTGAGCTCTGTGAAGTGAAGGGTAGACACACCTCCACCCCCAAGGCTTTTTACCAATTTTGAAACCAACCCTCCCTTTCACAGTGCTCATTACTTCTCTGCTGGGTTCAGTAATTAGTTGCATGTCCACACCAACTGAATAAACGGAAACTCAAAAGACACATGGCAAGTATGGCAGAAATTTAGGATCCAGATATCCTGATTCCAAAGCTTGTGCTAGTTTCACACTCTGCATCACCTTTCTCCATACCTTACCCATCAACAATCCCCAAACATTTTATATGACTACTGCTGATGTGAAATAAACTTGAAAAATCTTTGCAGTTCTTTGATTCTTCACGCATCTCATCGGGCAAATTGGGAAGTGTCGCCTCCATTTGTTTGTATGATCTTTATATCAAATGCATTTTATGGAAAACAAGACAAATCAAGATTTGCACATACCTTGCAATGTTGGGTATGTAAACATTAATGAATAAATGAATAGAAACAATAGCATTCAGAAAATATTGATTCTTCATTCATAACATTCATGTTATTTATACTAAAAAATCGTATTAAAATAATATCTGCAACATTGAAATCAGACCTTTTTGCAGTAGAGCTTGGGTCGCATTTGGTTATAAATTCTTTGCATAAATAAAATATACTTTCGAAATGTGTATGTTTACAAATATACATTCTGATGTTTTAAATAGAAAAGATATTCATGGAGTGAATCCCTATTTGCCTTAAGAAACAAATATCTATTTTTTATGTTTGAGTACACCAAAAACAGATCATGGATTCTGATAGGTCCAGTTAACTGTAATGTAAAAGAAAGCCTGACTTATGTCTTTATGACATAGGCTGACTCTTCTAACATCACACTCTAGACTTAGATCAGCTGAAAGCTTATAAACTTAGAATATGATGACTCAATTGGAGTTCTGATGCAGAGGACAGTTACATGGCAACTTAGAGAAGTCAGTCCCTGTGTGAATGAGAGAACTGTCATCTTGTGAATGCAGTTGGGATCCTGCTATAAGAGGTAAGTAAGATATATGATGTATACTCTCCTTTTTCACACTCAGGTAAAATGTAAACATTTTCTCTACCTCCAAAATTCACTAATGAGAGTCAATGAAAGAAGCACAGTAAAAATTGTTATTGTTGTTAGTTGCAATCAACTTGGGTCTGACTTATGGTGACCTTATGCATTACAGAATGAAATGTCTCCTGGTCTTGTAGCATCTTCCTGATCCTTGGTATGTTTGAGTGTATAGTTGCAACTTTTGTGTGGTACCTTCTAACCTAGGGGGTTCACTTCTCAGCCCCATATTGGACAATATTCTATTGTGATCCATAAAATTTTCCTTAGCTAAGTTTTGGAAGGGATTGCCAGACTTTCTTTCCTACTCTGTCTTAGTTTGGAAGTCCCACTAAAACCTGTCTACCATGGGTGACCCTGCTGATATTTGAAATACTGATGGCATCGTAGCAAAAAAGCTGACATTACATTTAACATTACAGTGTAACAAAGTGACCTATGCGGACAATAAAAATAGCTAAACTTTAATGAGTGCTTACTATGAACCAAGCAGGTACTGTTGTAGTCACTTTGAAGTATTAAAACAACTTTGGTACTCAAAACAACTCAGCAAAAGAGGAACTATTATTATTTTCACATTTATAAGTGCCCAAGTTCACACAGCAATGTGAAAGAGCCTTCAATCCAAGGTGTGATACAGTGTTTTAGAGTCTGGGCTCTGCTAACAATGGGCTGTACTGCATCTATTGAGCTTGGCCAGTGACTAGGTCAGTAGCTCCCTTTTTTACAGATATTAGTCCACCCAGCAAGGGTGAAGTCCTGAGTGCGGTAGGAAGTGTTTTAGGGGAATCTTTGTGGTCTCTGCCATCTCAGTGCGACCATCCTCCTTACCAGTCAGAACTTCCTATTTTCATGGGTGATTCATCAGACAATCTTTGTTATCTTTAGCTGAATTTTCTCTTTAAAGGAAAAGTTTTTCATACTCTGCACTAGGTTAACCCTTCCAATACTTCTGAATCTTCTATTGGGCACTGCCTGAGAATGAACAGCCTTTACTCTGTCTGCACCATCTCTTTTCTGGACTTGAAAACACACCATTCTCATTTCCCAGAAGACAAGCACTCACTGTCCATGATTCATGCCTGATTTATTCTATATTTTTTATATCAATTGCCTTGTTGTTGTTGCTAGGTGCCATTGAGTCGGTACCGACTCATAGAGATCTTATGCACAGCAGAATGAAACACTGCGCGATCCTGGGCCAACCTCACTACTGTTGCCACACATGAGTCCTTTGATGCCACCATTTGGCTAATCCATCTCGTTGGGGCTCTTCCTCTTTTTCTCTGACCTTCCACCTTACCAAACATGATATCCTTCTCCAGCGACTGGTCCCTCCTGACAA
>NW_006408695.1:6191214-6213846 GCF_000296735.1 Chrysochloris asiatica | reverse complement strand
AACATTAACCATTTCCTAGTAGCCTAAAAAGGCAGTTGCCATCAAGTCAACTCCAACTGATGGTGGCCCCATGTGTGCAGAGTAAAACTACAACATAGGGTTTTCAAGACTGTGACATGGCTTTGTGGGATAAGCAATGGATTGTTAGTTAGCAGTTCAAACCCACCAGATGCTCCTTAGAAACCAAATAGAGGGCCACTATGAATCAGAACCAACTTGATAGGACTTAACAACAACAAAAAACCAACAACCTTTAAAATGCCAATTTTCAGACCTTTCTTCTAAAGTTCCTTTGGATGGATTCTGTTAAAACAAAAATATTAAAACAATAATAAAAATAGATTGAAGTTTATTTAATATATGATTTGTAAATATGGGTGACATTTCTAACTAGAGAGTCAAAAATGTGCCTAAGGAGAAATTTTTCAATATTCTTATACTTCAGCATATTGCAAGAATTATACATTGCCATGAAAACTGAACTATAATAGTGTTTACATAATAACTATGGACTTGTAACATTTTCTTTAAGTACAATTCAGATAATTACTGACCTACCTTCAATGTAGTGTCTAGTCTGACCTTTCAAGTTTTTGTTGTCAACATTACACATAAGAATTCTTGAAAAGATCATAATGTTCAGGTAAACATTTTCTTCTACTGAAGCTTGACTATTGTTTGACTCTACCACTCATCTGTCAGTTGGTCGAACTGTGGTGGTTTTCTATGTTGCTGTGATTCTGGAAACTATGTTACCAGTATTTTAAATACCAGCAGGGTCACCAATAGTAGACCATTTTCAGCTGGACTTCCTGACAAAGACAGACTAGGAAGAAAGAGAGATGGACTACTTCCAAATATTAGGACTCTGAAAACATTATCAGCAGCAGTGGAACAGTGTCAGATAGCACCAGAATATTGAATATTGAAACATGATGAATAGCACCAAAACATTACCAGAAGATAGCCTCAGGTTGGAAGTCACTCAAACTATGACTAGGGAAGAGCTGCCTCCTCAACACAGAGTTGACCATGAAGATGCAAATGGAGTAAAGCCTTCGAGACCTTCATTTCTTGATGGGGCACAACTCAAAATGAAGAGAAACAACTGTAAACATCCATTGATAAGCAGAACATGGAATGTATGAAGTATGAACAAGGAAAATGGGAAACTGTCAAAAAAAAAAGAAATGGAATGCATAAATATCCGTATCCTAGGCATAGTGTGCTGAAATAGACTGGTACTCCATTTTGAATCTGACAAACACACGGTTTTCTATGTTGGGAATATTACACATTGAAGAGGAGTGGCATCACATTCATCATCAAGAAGAACAGTTCAAGATCTATTTTGAAGTATAATGTTGTCTGTGGTAGGATAATATCCATATGCCTACAATGAGGACCTGGCACTGTGGGTTAAGATGCTGCACTGCAGTCAGCTTGAACCACAAGGTCTGCAGTTCAAGTTCACCAATCATTCATCCAAAACCCTATATGGAGTCTCTGTGGATCAGAACAGACTCAACAGCACTTAACAACAACAACCAGGAAGACCAATTAATACAACCATTATTCAAATTTATGCACCAAATACTAAAGCCAGTGATGATGAAATTGAAGAATTCTACCAATTTTTTTCAGTCTGAAATTGAGCAACATGAAATCAAAATATATGGATAACTACTGGTGATTGAAATGTAAATATTGGAAACAAAGAAGAAGGATCAGTCATTGGAAAATATGGTATTGGTAGTAGAAATGATGCTGGAGACAGCATGATAGAATTCTGCAAGAACAGTGTATTTTTAATTGCAAATACCTTTTTTAAACAACAAAAAAGAAAACTATATACATGGACCGCACCAGAAGATATACACAGAAATCAAATTAACAACTTCTGTAGGAAGAGATGGTGTAAAGGCACCATGATATCAGCCAAAAGAAGGCTAGAGGCAGACTATGGAACAGACCATCAATTGCAAGTTCAGGCTGAAGTGAAGAAACTGAAAACAAGTCCACAGCAGCCAAAATATGACTTTGAATAAATCCTACCTGAATTTAGAGATCGTCTCAAGAGCTTATTTGATATACTAGGCACTAAAGTCAAAGACCAGAGGAGTTGTGGGATGACATCAAGAACACTATACAGGAAGAAAGCAAAAGGTTATTAAGTAGACAAGAAAGAAGAAAAAGACCAAATTGAATGACAGAGAGACTTTGAAACTTGGTCCCCAGCACAGAGATGCTAAAGCAAATGAAAGAAATGAGGAGGTAAAAAAGCTGAATAGAAAATTTCAAAGGTCAGTCAAGAAGACAAAGTCAAGTATTACAACAAAATGTGCAAAGGCCTAGAATTAGAAAACCATGATGGAAGAACACGTTAACATTTCTCAAATTGAGGGAACTGAAATTTAAGTCTCACTTTGCAATATTGAAGGATTCAATGGGCAAAATATTGAATGATACAGAACTCATCAAAAGAATATTGAAGGAATACATAGAGTCACAGTATCAAAATGAAATGGTAGATGTTCAATCATTTTAAGAGATAGCATATGTTCAAAAGTCAATGATACAGAAGGAAGAAGTCCAAGGTGCATTGAAAGCATTGATAATGAACAAGGCACAAGGAATTGATGAAATACAAATTGAAATATTTCAACAAACTCATGCGATACTGGAGTCACTCACTCATCTATGCCAAGAAATTTAGAAGACAGCTATCCATATTTGTGCCCATTCCAAGTAGAGGTGACCCAACGGAATGCAGGAATCATCGGACAATATCATTAACATTACATGCAAGTAAAATTTTGGTAAAGATAATTCAAAAATAATACATTGACAGAGAATTTCCAGAACTTCAAGCCGGATACAGAGGATCACATGGAATGAAGGATAGTGTTGACGTCAAATGGATCTTGGCTGAAAATACCAGAGAATACCAGAAATATGTCTATATTGACTATGCAAAGGCTTTGGATTGTGTGGATCATGACAAGTTATGGACAACATTGTGGAGAATTAGTATTTTGGAGCACTTAGTTGTGCTCATGAGGAACCTGTACATAGATTAAGAGGCAATTGTACATAGATCAAGGGAACACTGAATGGGAAAGGTGTGCCCCAGTCTTGTATTCCTTCACCATACTTATTCAATCTGTATGCTGGGTAAATAATCCAAGAAGCTGGACTATATGAAGAAAAACACGGCATTAGGGTTGGAGGAAGAATCATTAATAACCTTTGATTTGCAGATGATACAATCTTGCTTGCTGAAGGGAAGAGGACTAAAAATACTCATTGATGAAGATCAAAGATCACAGTCTTCTGTATGGGTTGCACCTCAATACAAAGAAAATAAAAATCCTCACCACTGGACCAATAATTAACATCAAGATAAATGGAGAAAATAATGAAATTGTCAAAGACTTCATTTTGCTCAGATCGACCTCAACACTCATGGAAGCAGCAGTTAACAAACGACATAGTGCATTAGGCAAATCTACCACACAAAACCTCTTTGAAGTGTTCAAGAGCAAAGATGTCACTTTGAGGACTGAGGTGTACCTGATCCAAGCCATGGTATTTTCAATAAGCTCACATGCATGAGAATAAGGAATACTGTAGAAGAACTGAATCATTTGATTTATGGTATTGGAGGAGAATATTAAAAGTACCATGGACTGCAAAAAGAACAAAAAATCTGTGTTAGAAAAAGTACGGCCAGAGTGCTCCTTGGAAGCCAGGTTGGCCAGACATTATCTCTTATACTTCAGACATATTATCAGGCAAGACCAGCCTCTGGAGAAGGACATCAAGCTTTGTAAAGTGGAGGGTCATGGAAAAAGAGGAAGACTCTCTAAGAGGTGGATTGGCACAGCATCAGCAGCACTGGGTTCAAGTGTAGCAATGATTGTGAGGTTGGTGCAGGACAGTGTTTTGTTCTGTTGTGCATAGGGTTGCTATGAGTCTGAGTCGGTACTGACTCAATGGTACCTAACAATAACAAAGTCACGTGGTTGGGGGAGCATGGTGACTCTGCAGGATAACCTCTAGACTGCAAACCACCAAGTTGGCCATTCCAGCCCACCAGTCACTTCACAGGAGAAAGATGAGGCTTTCTGTTCCTGCAAAGATAGTCTCAGAAACCCTATACTGGGTCGCTGTGAGTTGGAATCGACTCAATGGTACTTACCAACCACAGCAACAAACGCCTTGGGTTAAGGAGCCCTCCTTCATGGTGAAGCTGGTTAAGCATTGGGCTTCTAACTGAAATGTTGGTAGTTCAAACTCACCATCTTTGGAAGACCCTGTAAAAGATGGGTTGGCACATTGGCAGCAGCAATGGGCTCAAGTGTAGCAAAGATTGTGAGGTTGGCATAGGGCTGGATGGTGTTTTTTTCTGATGTACTTAAAGGACAGACTCAATGGCACCTAAAGACAAACATTTGTTTGAGGTGACACTAAAGTGAAAGACCAGAGAAGTTTTGTGTGGCACTATAGGATAAGCACTCGACCACAAACTCACCAGCTGCTCCTTGGAAACCTTATACAGGGTTGCTATGGGTCAGAACTGACTTAACAACACTTAACAATGTTTGTTTGACTTACAGATGGCTTTAATAAAAGCATTTTTCTCACAGTGTAAGGATCAAAGATTATCTCAGGACAATAATTTGGGTGGGTCACTTCAGCCTCTGTGAAATCTAGAAATCTGGACTCTATGAAAATTAAAACAATTCTGTTCCTTAGTTTGAACTGCCAACCTTTTAGTTAGTAGCTGATTGCATCACCATCTGTGCCACCCAGAGACAGCCTTTATTAATTGTTGTTTTTAAGTGCCATCAAGTCAGTTCTGACCCATAGTGACCCTGTATAGGGTGTCCGAGTAGCAGCTGGTGAACTTGGATTGCCGACCTTGCAGTTCAAATGGCTTTGCAGTCTGGTGCATTAACACATAGACCCACACCAGGATCCCTAGCAACCCTTTAATAAATGGTGAAAGAATGAGTGAATGGCTTGTCTTCAAAGACATTCTGGACTCAGTAGTCTCCCAGACATCTCTCATTCCAATTCCTTCAGCCATTAACTCAAGTATTCCTTGAATTACCACTATCTTAAAGGGAATATGTGGAACCAGATAGAGTGGAAAATTCTGACTTGAAGATTCACACTTTGCTCATCTATCAATATGTCTATTCACTCAATTATTAGCATTTGCTGAGAATTTACTATGCTGAAAACATACACCAAGCAGAGGAATGGATGTCAAGAACCATGGGTTTAGACTTGAAATCACTGGTTTCTAACTTGACTTACACTACTTACAAGCTCTGAACTTCTTAACCTCTCTAGGTCCCTGTTGGTTTCCTCATTTTTAAATGAGGAAAATATCAGTATCAAAATCTTCAGTTAGTGAGAATGAAGAGAGATAACATGCGTTAAGAAGTCTATAAATGTTAGTCATTAGCTATGATCTTTTCCTTGGTAAGTGAAACCAAGAAGAATCGGAGGCTTTGTTCTCAAGGAGCCAATGAATTCATGAAAATATTAGCATATGAGGTACAGATAAAAATGCTAGGGGTACTCAGATTAAAGTAGAAATGAGTCACAGCTGGGATAAGGAGGGGAGGAAACATTATTCCGTGGAAGAGGCTGTGTTTGAGTAAGTTGGGATGTGCAGGCATGTGAAGAAGGCATTTCAGGAAGCAAACAAGCCAATAGATAAGTGGAGGTGTCACAGAACAAGCTCATTTTTAGGGATCCTAAGTTACCTGATTTGACAATGAATAAAAAAAACTATAGAAGAGTTGTTGCATTTGAGTTACGGTGTTAGAGGAGAATATTAAAAGCACCATGGACTGCAAAAAGAACAAAAAATCTGTGTTGAAAGAAATACAGCCAGACTACTCTTAGAAGCCAAGATAGCCAAACTTTGTCTCTCCTACTTCAGACATATTATCAGGCAGGACGAGTCCCTGGAGAAGGACATCAAGCTTTGTAAAGTGGAGGTCATGGAAAAAGAGGAAGACCCTCTAAGAGATGGATTGGCACAGTGTCAGCAGCACTGGGTTCAAGTCTAGCAATGATTGTGAGGTTGGTGCAGGACAGTGTTTTGTTCTGTTGTGCATAGGGTTGCTATGAGTCTGAGTCGGTACTGACTCAATGGTACCTAACAACAACAAAGTCACATGGTTGGGGGAGCATGGTGACTCTGCAGAATAACCTCTAGACTTCAAGCCACCAAGTTAGCCATTCCAACCCACCAGTTACTTCACAGGAGAAAGATGAGGCTTTCTGTTCCTGCAAAGATTTATAGTCTCAGAAACCCTATACTGGGTCGCTGTTAGTCGGAATCGACTCAATGGTACTTAACAACCACAACAACAAGTCCCCTCATTAAGGAGCCCTCCTTTGTGGAGCAGCTGGTTAAGCATTGGACTTCTAACTGAAATGTTGGTGGTTCAAACTCACCATCGCTCTGAGGGAGAAAGATGAGGCTATCTGCTCCTGTAAAGACTTACAGCGTTGGTAACTACAGTGAGTCATTCTATTCTGATCTACTGTGTTGCTATGAGTTGCTGAATGGGTAGAGTCACTTAATGATTAATGTGCCAGGAGTACAAATGGCATAAAGGGGACAGAGTTAGACAGTCCTAGAGAAAGAGATTGTAGATAACTTGGGGAAGATCTTGAACACCAGTGGGAGAATTTGTTCCATTTTATAGGCCAGATGTGTGTCTGTGTATTTCTGTGAATCATTCACTGGTTTTATTCTCATTTTCAATTGTAAATGGACATGTTGTTGTTGTTGTCATGTGCCATCAAGTCGGAACCGACTCATAGCGACCCCATGCACAGCAGAACGAAACAATATCCGATCCTGGGCCAACCACCACTTGACGCCATCAATGATGCCACCTGGCCAATCCATCTCGTTAGAGGTCTTCCTCTTTTTCTGACCCTCTACCTTACCCAGCATGACATCCTTCTCCAGCGACTGTTCTCTCCGGACAATGTGTCCAAAGCATAAGAGACGAAGCCTAGCCATCTTGGCCTCCAAGGAGCACTCTGGCTGTATTTCTTCCAAAACAAATCTATTGGTTCTTTTGGCAGTCCATGGCACTTTCAGTATTCTCCTCCAACACCATAACTCAAAGGCATCAATTCTGTCCAGCTTTCGCATCCATATGAGGTTACTGAAAATATCATGGCTTGGGTCAGGTGCACCTTAGTCCTCAAGCTGACATCTCTGCTCTTCAATACTTTAAAAAGTTCCTGTGCAGCAGATTTGCCCAATGCAATACATCGTCTGATCTCTTGACTACTGCTTCCGCAAGTGTTGATAGTTGATCCAAGAAGAATGAAGTCCTTGACAACTTCAATCTCTTCTCCATTGATAAGAATGCTGTTTATTGGTCCAGTGGTGAGGATTTTTGTTTTCTTTACATTGAGTTGTAATCCATACGGAAGGCTGTGCTCTTTGATCTTCATCAGTAAATATTTTAAGTCCTCTTCACTTTCAGCAAGCAAGGTTGTAGTATCTGCATATCTCTGGATGTTAATGTCTTCCTCCAATCCTGATGCCACGTTTTCCTTCATAGAACCCAGCTTCTCGTATTATTTGCTCAGCATACATATTGAACAAGTACGGTGAAAGAACACATGGACATAGGCATGCTTATTTTCACCCTTTAGATTTTGAATCATCTAATTCTTCATGTTTGGCAAACTTGATATACACTCAATGTCTTTTAATATCCATCACTTTTAATAATATCACTTGAGGGACTCAGTAACCCTGTGAAATTGGCAACAACATGGGCATGAGATCATTTTACTGATGAAGACACACACACGTAGAGGGGAAATGGCTTGCTTACCTGTGGCAACAGCCGCTACTTGAATGGTCTGGAATGTGAACACAGTGTCATGGCTTCTGATTCCAAGACTTTCAGTCTTGTGAAGTGTGGGGATGGAAGAACACTGCAAGAAGGAAACAGTGGCCATGTTGCTTGAGTAGTAAAAGAGAAATTTATTGACAGATGCTCTATCCAAAGGCGATTTCTGCCACACTGATCACTTTCATTGTAATTTGCAACAGTAAATGCTATGCAAAATAAAACCAGTTAAAAATAAAATAAAATAAAGCCAGTTATAGATATTTCCTTGCTCTTCTGGCCTGGCCTTCTATATCTCTTTGCTGGCTTCACCCCAGCTATGACAAAGGGTTTCAGAAGAAATTGTTATTGACCAAACTCTGAGTTTTTTATAATGGAAATCCAGTCTCTCAATCCTCCTGCCCTCCATGGAAGAGTTGGGCTCTTAACTTGAACCTTGGGGAATCAGAGGCCCAGTTTGCTTTATTTAGCTTTTAGGACATTGGATTTTTTGCAAAGAGCTCAAAGTTCCACTGGATAAAAGTATCCTATGTCCCAACATGTAGACCAATTTAAGCAACTCTCAAAACACTATTCTCATATTCCTCTAAGTCAGATGTTCTACCTTATTCATTTTCTACCTTATTCAAATTTGGATAAGAACCAACTTTTGAGCTCACCCAAGAGGCAATTTACTTAAGTGGTACACACAAAAAAAATAATTGAAGCACAATTTATCTAACATTTTATCCAAGAGTTTGTAAGATCCAAGGGGAAAGGGGGAATACTGTGACTTTGTGTTTTGCATTCTTTAGAGCTTGAACATTTGTCCTTGGCACATAAATTCTCAGTGTTTGGTAAATGAATCAGTTAAAAAGCATGTAAGTCTGTCTACATATGAAGAGGTACATAGCTACATTCAGTAGTCATTTACAGGATTTCCTTTAGTTTAAGATTTCTTTTGCTTTCTTGTCTATTCCTCATGAACATACACAACTATACAAAGTCAAATTCATTGGTTAGCTTTTACCATATTGCACATATTCTATTATATTGGATACTTTTATTGCAAGCAACTGATACAATTAAAATTTTTTACATAGATATCAAATATACCACATATACTTTAAAAAACTTGTCTATTTCACCTAACAGTTGTGTGACTTTGCTTAAATATACTGAGCTTCAATTTCTTCATTTATAAAATGAGGACAAGACAAGGAGGACAGTTATCCGAGCCACACTATACTAATATCGAAGATAGAGACATTGATGTTTCAGTGATAGAATTCTCACCTTCCATGAGGAAGACCTGGATTAGATTCTAGGCCAATGTACCTAGTGTGTAGCCAGCACCACCCATTTGTCAGTTTTTAGTGGATTTTCCAGACTAAGATGTACAATGAACAAAGACTTGGAAAAATAAGCCAGTGAAAATTCTATGGGTCCCCAGATGATCATGGGGGTAATTCAGGACTGGGTAGCATATTGTTCCATTGTGCATCAGGTTCCCATGAATTGGGGCCAACTTGATGGTAGCTGACAGCCACAGTAAAATAGAATAATGATACCTCACTGATCCTTGTGAAGATTAAATGAATGAGACAATACTTGTTGAGGAGACAAATCATGAAGCACAGGGCACTGAGCAGATACAAGTCTGACCTTGGTTTTGATGACTCTG
This sequence comes from Chrysochloris asiatica, assembly GCF_000296735.1. Lineage (NCBI taxonomy): Eukaryota > Metazoa > Chordata > Mammalia > Afrosoricida > Chrysochloridae > Chrysochloris > Chrysochloris asiatica. The sequence continues at coordinate 6,204,276 of NW_006408695.1, read as the reverse complement.
AAGGTGAAGAGTCTTGGCTGTCAGAAGATATGACTCACAGGAAGGCACAGTTGAAAGAGTAGGGGAGACTGTCCAAAGGAAGCAAGCTAAAGAGAAAGTGGGAGGGCTTATAAAAGAGCAAGAGCTTATGACTCTCCCTCATGAACCAGGGGTAGCCCAAGGGACAGTGGAAAAGAATGGAATAAGGGGATAAGTAAGGGGATCTGAATTCATTTTTATGAACTTGGTAAGATCCCTTCTTCTTTCTGGGCATCAGTTTCCCATCTGGGGATAAAAAATGACATCAGATACTAAGGTTCCTTTTGTTATTTTTGTTAAGTGCTGTTGAGCCAGTTCTGACTCATAGTGAACCTGAATAGTATATCCGAGAAGCAACTGGTGAATTTGAACTGTCAACCTTGTGATTAACAGTTCATTGCTTAACCTACAGACTCACACCAGGTCTCCAAAATTCCTTTTAGTCTTAATATTGTATAATAAATTCTAGGGAACTAGGTTTGGCTGAAGTAGGAAACGTAAAAGCAAAAAAGGGTGGAACCCAGAAATTGTGGGTGTGTTTATTAGGTTCTTAAATGCTAATTGGTTTGAAATATTGATCAATTTATATTTGGTATCCATACTTTTTTCTCTCAGTGCTATCAAACCCTTAGTAATATCCACTGATTTCATCCTACTTCCTGTGTACAGCAGCATACTGACAAAAAAAATGTCACCTAAATCAGGCAAGGGGTTGTATTCACCAGTAACTCTTAGCCATCATGTGATACAATGAGAAAGCAGGTTAGATCAAAAGATTTCCAACTGTGCTGCCACCTTAATGATCAAAGTAGATGAGCTAGTCTTGAGAACATTCCAGTGAGAGACAGCAGGGCTTTTATCAAAGCCAGGGAGGAATAGAGAACAGGTGAAGAAGGAACATTAGAGGGAAACCGAGGAGGAGATGGAGCAAAAGAAAGGGGAAACAAAGAGGAAAGGAAGAAAGAAATAACATTTGAAATGCACTTCACAATTTACAAAACACACACAAATCTCATCTTGATCCTCATCATCACCCGGTGATCAGTCCATGTTTGCAGACAAGGAAACTGAAGACCAGAGAGCTGAAGTGATTGTCAAAGACCATGTGAGTTATCTATCTCAATTCAGGAAGCTTTTAAAGAAAGAAAATTAATTTGTTTTGTTGTTGCTGTTGAGACTATACATAGCAAAACATACACTATTTCATGGGTTCTATAGACATCATTTGGAATCCTAGTGTGGTGCTCTGGGCTAATGTGTCTGACTGCAAAGTCATTTGAATTGCAAGGCTGGTGGTTCAAGTTCACCAGCTGCTCCTTGGAAACGCTATACAGGGTCGCTATGGGTCGGAATTGACTCAACGACATTTAACATCAACATTGACAGGAGAAGGAGTACTAGTGTGGCACTGTGGGTTAATGCATCAGACTGCAAAGTCATTTGAACTGCAAGGTTGGTGGTTCAAGTTCGCCAGCTACTCCTTGGAAAACCTATATAGCATTGCTATGGGTCAGAATCAACTCGACGGCACTTAACAACATATATACATCATTTGAAGTTCTGGTGTGGCACTGTGCGTTAATGCTCTGGACTGCAAGGCTGCTTTGAACCGCAAGGCAGGTGGTTCAAACTCACCATCCACTCTTCAGAAACCCTATACAGGGTCACTATGAGTCACTACCGACTCGACGGAACTTAACAACAACATTTATATCACTTGGTGACATTGATTACATTCTTCAAGTTGTGCAACCAAGTTTTCACCCTTCTTTTCAGAGTTGTTCCTTCCGTATTAACATTGTCACTGCCCTCTAAGGTTTCTACCTAAATTTCTGCCACTTTTATGCCATACAATTCTTGCAAGAGCATAATGCTTAAGGCAGACAATTTTTACTCTTTAAGCTAAACTATTGGTTAGTTTTAAAAAGACTTCAGGGGATATTTTTTGTTTAAGGTTATCTCAAGGCAATAGTTTCTGAGATTCATCCAAGATTCATGTCTCCAAGAAGTCTAAAGTCCATGAGAATTTTAAATTTTGTTCTGCATTTCTCTGTTTTTTGATTAGGATCCTTCTAAAGAATCTTTGATTAAAATGTTAAGTAATGAAGACAACAACAAAAACAGTTCACTGTAATGGTAACCAGGCACTATCCAGTTCTGTACTCATGGCAAAGGAGACAGTCGAGGAGGTAATTAGTCACACATTCCGGATCCTCCTACGATTCCTGACTCTCCCAGGGGAGTTTCTTTTGACAAATCTCTTTCTATATTGTACTAAAGGTACATGTATTTACATGTGTGTATATGTGTGATCTTCTTCACTATTCTGTGAGCATTTTGAGGCCAAGTCCTTAGCTACATTCAAGTTTATTCTCTCCACATTATCTGAGATTCAAATAAATTTACACAAACTAGGTGCTCAGCTAGATGTGTTGTTGGATGAATGGACAAAACCTCAAGTATAGATCTTAAAATCAGATGTAATAAATCTTCAGTCCTTCTCTCTCTGTTTTCATACTCTTGGGAATGAATAGGACTCAGGTAGGACTGTCTACAGGACCATTCATCTTTTTGGGAATCAGCCTAAGGACCCTGGTAATGACTTTCAGTCATTGATTGAGCAACTTGCTGTTTGTGACTTATATTTTGTACAAGATAAAACTGTGGTTCAGGGAAGTTAAATGACTTTCTTGGTCTTAACTGGTGTGCAGTCAGGTTGATCCAGGATTAGAAATCTGCTACCAAGATGCCTGTTCTCAGAGCTTTCTCTGCCTGTCTCTGACAACTTTCCACTTCTCAGCTAAACCAGAATACTGCCCACCCCAGCTCAAACTATCTGATAATATTAAGACTCATGTTGTTGTTGTTGTTGTTGTTAGGTGCCATTGAGTTGGTACCAACTCACAGCAACCCTATGCACAGGAGAACGATACACTGCCCGATCCTGGGCCAACCTCACTACTGTTGCCACGCATGAGTCCACCGATGCTGTCACTTGGCCAATCCATCTCGTTGGGAGTCTTCCTCTTTTTCTCTGACCCTCCACCTTACCAAACATGATATCCTTCTCCAGCGACTGGTCCCTCCTGACAATATGTCTGAAGTATGAGAGAAGTCATTTGACCATCTTGGCCTCCAAAGAGCACTCTGGCTGCACTTCTTCCCAAATGGATCTATTGGTTCTTTTGGCAGCCCATGGCACTTTCAATATTCTCCTCCAACACCATAACTCAAAAGCATCAATTCTTCTACGGTCTTCTTTATTCACTGTCCAGCTTTCACATGCATATGTGGTTACTGAAAATACCATGGTTTGGGTCAGGCGCACCTTAGTCCTCAAGCTGACATCTTTGCTCTTCAACACGTTAAAAAGGTCTTGTGTTGCAGATTTGCTTAATGCACTACATCATTTGATCTCTTGACTGCTGCTTCTGTGAGTGTAGATAGTTCATAGACTCCAGATAATATGTTGGCCTTACAATCTAAAGAAAGATCTTCACATAAATTTAATTATTGTCATGGATAGCATAGTTATAGAGCATCTTTGTGAGTGCAATTGTGGAAATTTCCAAGAATAATGGGAAACCTTGGTCATTTTTACTCTATAGCTAATAGAAATTGACTTATGAAGGGTGATGGCTTAGGACTTCTGGGCCCTGAAGTCTCCTGGACTTTGTCCAGCTGACTGCTCTGTTGACACTTTAACCATGCCCTTGACATTGCCATGCTTGTAATGATCTCAAGGGACTGCCAATTACTTTTGTGATTGTTTTATAGCTAAGAAAAAAATGTTCACCTTATTTGAATTATTCCGTCAGAGAGAGTATGTAAAGGAGCTCTGGTAGCATAGTGGGTTGTGAACTGGGCTACCAGTCACAAGGTCAGCAGCTCGAATCTACCAGCTACTCCATGGGAGAAAGATGAGGTTTTCTACTCCTGTAAAGATTTACATCCTTGGAAACCCTACACAGGGTCACTATGAGTCAGAATTGACTCCACAGCACATAACCACCACCACCACCACCAGGGAGAGTACATAATACCCAATTATATTTAAAAAAACAACAATCACAAAACCAACAAAAACAGCATAAAAAAAAAGTAGCACACTATAAACATTTATTCTATAAATATTTATTGGATAAAGTCATGGATTAAATTGTATCCCTCTAACAAATATGTGTCAGCCTCTCTGGGCCATGATTTTCAATGGTTTGGCAGCTACATAGTGATTCAATGTGCCAGTCATATGATGACCACCCCCCATGTTGTGATTTGATTCTATAAAAGGAATTAAGAGTGGACACTACTGTTAAATGCCCTCAAGTTGGTTCTGATTCATAGTGTCCCTGTATAGGGTTTCTGTGGAGCAGCTAGTGGGTTTGAACCTCTAATCTTGCAGTTCAAACTGATCTTTGTGTCTGTTGCTTATCCTACAGTGCCATACCAGGACTCCAAGGGTGGCTTGCTTACTATACCCTTAATTCCATCACAACCCTGATGTGACGTAAGTTTCCTAAGTCTGTGACCAGCAAAAACTTTTATCTTACAATATTTAACAGGAGAGATGTGAGCAGAAAAAGAGGGACTCTGGTAGCGTAGTGGTTACGAATTGGGCTGTGAACCATCAGGTCAGCAGTTCGAAACTACCAGCTGCTCTGCGGGAGAAAGATGAGGCGTTCTGCTCCCGTAAAGATTTACAGCCTTGGAAACCCTTTACAGGGTCGCTATGAGTCGGAACTGACTCCACGGCACACAACAACAACAACAACTACCATCAAAGGCATTCTGAAATCGGTTTGAACCACAAGGTCAATGATTCAAGCTCACCAGCTGCTCCTCAGAAACCCTGTATAGGGTCGCTATGAGTTGGAACCGACTCGACAGCACTTAACAACAACACTACTACTAAAAAATAAGAGCAAGGAATGGAGTATTAAGTGTTAAAAGAAAAATAAAGAAAACCCTCAGGACTCTACAGAGGTTAATGGCAAAGCAGAATAGATAGAAATCAGAAAAGTTGAAATTCTGTCAGAACCATAAATCATGTTATCTTAACATATAAAAAAAGTCAAGATTGCTATACTTAGAAGAAATCACATTTTGTTGATGAAGAAATTGAGAACTAGAGGGGAGATAACAAACTGTCCAAGTTACACAAAACTTGCTGATTTTGAACCAGAATCCAATTCTTCATTCAGTATTTTATCTTCCCCATAAAATAGTTTTCCTACAAATATGCATTGTTTCTAATAAAAATTGTTATTAAATACATTCGAGTTGACTCCAACTCATAGCAACCCGTGTTGTTGTTATTGTTAAGTGCCGTCGAGTCGGTTCCGACCCATAGCGACCCTAAACAGGGTTTCCGAGGCTGTAAATCTTTACGGGAGCAGAAAGCCTCATCTTTCTCCCGCGGAGCGGCTGGTAGTTTTGTACTGCTGACCTTGAGGTTCGCAGCCCGATTCATAGCCACTACGCTACCAGAGCTCCTTATAGCAACCCTAGACACAACAAAATGAAGCACAAACTGATCTTGTACCTTCCTCATAGTTGCTATGTTTGAGTTCATTGTTGTTGTCATGTGTCTATCCAAATCCATCTCATTGGAGTCTTTCTTTTTTTCACCGACTGTCTATTTTTTCACTGACCAAAGCATGATGTCCTTTTCCAGAGACTGGTAAATGATGTCCTGACAATATGTTCAATGTATGTGAGACAAAGTCTCACCATCCTTGCTTCCAAACAGCATTCTGGCTATGCTTCTTCCAGGACAGATTTGTTTGTCCTCCTAGCAGTTCATGGCATTTTCAGTATTTTTCACCAACACCACAACTCAAAATGATCAATTCTTCTCCTGTCTTCCTTATTCATTATCTAGCTTTTACATGTACATACTGCAATTGAAAATACCTTGGCTTGGTGGCTGGGGACTCTAGACTCAGAGAGAGAGGGGCTGTGTGCTGGTGGCTGGGGGTCAGTTGGCGTGCAGGGTATACCCTTTGGTTATTTGAATGGTTATATATTCCTGAGTGCTTCGGTGTACATCCCCCAAAAAACCAAAATGAAACAGAGGAATTGGAAGCAAATGCTGTTGAATGATGATGCATGCCAGGGATTGAAATCATTGCAATGAAATGAAATACGATAGAATGAATGTAAAGCTGATGCTCTCCCATGTAAACTATTACTCAAGTCACAATAAAAACTTATTTAAAAAAAAAAAAATACCTTGGCTCGGGTCAGGCACACGTTAGAGGATACAATTACCTAGTGTATGTTGTTTCTGTTTGTTGTTAAGTGCCTTTGAGTCAGTTCTGACCCTGTATAGGGTTTCCCAGGAGCAGCTGGTGAATTTGAACCATCAACATTGCCATTTAAACTATCTTGCGATCCAGTGCATTAACCACAGCACCACACCAGGACTCCATACTTAGTTTATAGAGCTCTGGTAGCATAGTGGTTACGAATCAGGCTGTGAACCACAAGGTCAGCAGTTTGAAACTACTTGCTGCTCCACGGGAGAAAGATGAGGCTTTCTGATCCTGTAGGGATTTACAGCCTTGGAAATGCTGTAGGGGTCACTATGAGTCAGAACTGACTCCACCGCACATAGCCACCACCATCATAGCCACTTGTAATAAAGCCCCAATCTTCTCTACTTCTTGGGCACCTCACTGAGAGCTCCCTCATCTGTATGATCCTGACTTCACCAAGTTGGTCCTTTGATCTTCTCTTTCTCATCCCTATCCTTACAGAGCCCCTTGGGAATTGTTTCTCTGTAGCTTCTCTTCTTTGATGACTTTTTCTATGGAGATCTGCCTGCCTGAGTTTTATCCTTTTATGCTCCAGAGAAAGGAAGGAGGAGAAAGGAGACGTTAAGCAGATGAAGCTTGGTGTTCTGGTGGGTTGGAGGAAAGCCCTGAAGGTGAATGTTTTTGTTCCTTCACAAAAAGGACTGTTATTTTTCAGTTTTGGAATTTTAATATGTGACATTGTTTTCTTTCTTTTATTTCTACTCATGAATTAATCTTTCTGAAGAAGAAACAGAGGGTAAATTTGAATGTCAAGAACTACTTAGGTTAAAAAAAAATTAAACGGATAAGACACTTTTTCATACGTTTATGATAACATAGGGTGAAAAACAAGAATCAGCTAACTTGGAAACACACTTGAAAACTAGAGCTTTCATCAGAGCATTTCCCTTTGAGGGGTATGGGCTCCATATCCTCGCCTGTGAAATGAAGGAAGGGTGGGTGAGATTGCTGTCAAGATCTCCAGTTGGGGCATCTCAAAGGCTCATTAGTAATTCACAAGTTTTCACCAGTTAGATGTTCACATGCTAGACCTTTTCTTCATAGCCTCAGGCTCTTTATAAAGTCCCCTCCTCTCCTCACATCCCAACATCCCACCTTTGTAGTCTCAAATTCTGGGATTCCCATTTAAACCAATAGATATTTACAGAGAACTTCTCTTGGGCCCACTACTGTAGCTGGGAACTATGAAGGAATTCCAAAAGAAACCTAAGACAATTTCTTTCCTCCAGGAAAATTATTTGGAAGAGAGGTCTTATTGCATTAGTGAAAAGTTGGCATAACAGGGATTTTTAAAGAATGCAGTTTTAATGTCTTTATGCATCTTTAGTAATTCAAAATAAGCCTACAAAGCACTGCTTAAGAAAGCACTTAGAGGAATGCTTTAATTAATCCATGAAAATGCTTTCAAATGAACAAATCAAGGGTTTCTTTGTAAATGTGGGGATCAGAGATGCTGAAAACAATTGATTTTCTTAAATATTTGAAACATTTTTGTCATAGTTTCACAATATTAATTTGTTCTATTATAGAAGGAAAAGAGCCTAGAGAGTTTCTGAAGGATCACATTTTCAGAATGATTAGAATCTAAATCTGAATGAAAAGTAGGATCTCTCTGCTTGAGATGTTTGCAACACATTTCTACTTGTCGAAATTTGAACCATCTTTGAAAGGCTAGTTCAATATTATCTCATTCATAATAATAATAACACCTTCTCCAAATTCGTGTGGTTGACAGTACTTCTTTAGAGCCATCAAACTTTATACCTTGCATCTTAGAATTGTGTACATATCATATCATCTTTTGCACTGGGCTGCGCTCACTGAGAGCAGGCTGATTCTCCTGATTACACTGTATGTTGTTGCTGAGTGCCATTGAGTTGGTTCCAACTCACAGTGAACCCTCTGCAGCGTTTCTGAGGAGCAGCTGGTGGGTTTGAACTGCTGACCTTGTGATTCTAAGTCCAGTGCTTATCCTACACCAAAAGTCCAACTCATAGCAACCCTGTATAGGACATCCGAGGAGCAGCTGATGAGTTTGAACCATCAACCTTTTGGTTCAAACCAACCTTGCAGTCCAATGCTTATCCTACAGCACCATAGTAGGACTCCGTGTCTTGTATGTAATAGCAGGTTTTTGCATGACATTAGAGCATTTCTCTTTCACTTTGTGGTAGATAAATACATCAGTCTGAATTCAGGTTCAGCTATTCCAACAGAAACCCCAAATACTAATGGCTGAAAGAAGTTAAAAGTTGCTTACTTGTTCACATAAAATAAACTAGCAAACTTCTTATAAGGAGACTATATAGTGTAAGAGGACTTCAAAATGTTGGGAAACCAGACTCCTATTATTCTGATGGTTTACATCAGGGGTGGGGAATACTTGGCTGTACAAGGCCTGTGAAATCAATTGGCCTGACTCTGCTAAGGCAACTGGAGTTCTAGCCATCACATTAGGGGTGAGCTAATTAAATGTTTGACCAAGTACAGCAGGCTAATTTTTAAGTAGATAATTTTGTATGGCACACAAATGATGTTATACATTTTTCAGAAAAAAGGTTTCCTACCCCTGGCTCTCTAAATAGTTTAAGTTGGACTCTTCACCATGTCTGCATCCTAATTCATTGGAAGGAAGAAATGGGAAAGTGGAGGCCACACTACTTTTAACTTAAAGGCACAACAGGGAAGCAGTACACATGACTTTCACTCACATCCCATTGTCTAAAACATAGTCTTATGATCACACCTAACCAGTGGTAGGTACTCTGGATCCTGTTCCTACCAGTTTGTGAGAGCCAATTAGACACATTTCCTCCCAACATTATATTTAGCTGGTACCTTGAAATGAACTATGAAGTGTATTAATGCCATGGAAATGGGCAAATCATACAAATAAGGCTTTTTTTTTTTTCCATCTCAATATCTGATCAGTAAACAATTACTGACATACCACTGCATGTAGCTGTAAGAGAAGCTAGGAAATAGAGGGTTTTTGTTTTGTTTTGAAGACAGATATCCAGCTAAAATTTGCATGTTTAAGGGCAGAGTTATATTTCTATAGAAGCTAAGAATAGAAAACAATTAGAAGTGTCTGTAAAAATGACATAATCTTGGAAACACAAGAGAGAAAATTGGAAAATCCATGTTTTCAACTGTGAGGGAACAGATATAGGTACAAATTTTTATATATGAAATGGCTTCAAAAGTTCATAGTAAAAATGAAAGTAAAAGAAAATGGACCCCTCTGTAAACAGTGTAGATAGGGATGGGCAACTTAGACATTGGCTACCTAAAATAAGGGGGTAATAAAGGCACAAAGTGACTGGCTTACAAGTTTTCAAGAGGGAGTGTAGTTTCAGAGTGTGTGGGGGGAGACAGGATCCCCACTGAATAGTATTCATCTTGTCTAGATGGGTCTGGTGAAAAGAGATGGAAAAAAGAGTCTTATGATTCAATAGTGAGTAATTGTTATCATGACTAACTGTGACTGTCACAACTGTAAAGGTAGAAGTTTTGTAACAAAAATGAGGGAGTAGTTAACCTTGCAGTCCAGAAACAGACGACCTTAGGACCACCAAGGAAGAAGAGCATAAGCAGAATGCAGGACCCTATCCAGAGAAGCAGCAACACCAGAGATGGAGGCACAAATGAGGACAGGGAGTAGCTGAGGACTCTAGATTCATGGAGAGAGAGGGACTGAGTGCTGTTGGCCAGGAGGCAGACTTGTAGAATGTGCCCTTTGGTTGTTTAAATGATTATATAATCCTGAGTGTTTTTGTGTACATCTCTCCACCCTCTCACTCACACTCCCCTCAAAAAAGAAAAGAAAAACAGAGGGAATGGAATCAAATACTGTTGAATTATGATGCATGGAGGAGATTTGTAATTATTGCAATGAAATGGAGGAAAATCAATACTCTCCCATATAAACTATCACTCAGTTCACAATAATAATAATAATAATAACAATAATAAAAAGATAATGGAATTTTTCCACTAACTTTTTGAAGTCCCTTTGTAAGAGGGTAAGCAAAAAAGTACTGCTACAGAGGACTTCCAGCAAGATGGCAGAGTAGGCAGACCCTCTACATGGACCCTCTACAACAAAGATAAGAAACACCAAATAAAATAGATGCAGATGAAAATTCTTGCACTCTGCATTTCAGAAGCAAGTTAGGTGGATGGAGTGCTTACTGGGAGCAGAGGCTGAGAAGGGATGGTGAGAGAGGGATACTGACTGGTTAACTGCTGACCAAACATGGTGCCATCACCTTTGGCAATGGGGGGTGTGCAGGGGACAAGAAAAATACTTTTTTTCCCCTTTCTCCTCACAATCTCCTGGTGACCAGAGTTGTGGCCAGCTCCCATCCTCATCCACTCCCAGCAAAGACCCTACTCTCCAGGACTTTGGAGCCACATTGCTAAGAGCCACACCAATGTGATGTGGGAGGTTGGTTGCACTGCTTTGGTGTCTGGATTCAGATGGGTGTAGCTCCAGATTTGTAAAACCCACAAAGCCACCAGACCAGCATTTAACCAGTCGCCCTACCCCCAACTTCCCTGTGATCTTAACAGACACTGACACTAGCTCCATCAGGGGCCCCCACAAACTACTTTTGGACTGAATGCCCTGAACATAGTTAACACCAACACCAATAAGAACTCCATTTAGGGCCAGGAACTCTGCTATCACATCCCTTGTACAACTGCCATGTGAGCTCCTTGAATTGCAGAAACCCACCAGATATTTCTCCTGTTAGGGCCCAACAACTGCACTGTTTGTTTTTACAAATGCAACAACCCCACAATGCCTCAGAGACAACAGACAACTTTAGCTCATACAAAGAAATAAGAGAGAATGGCTCAAACAAATGACCAAATCACAGAACCAAAAAATGTTTCTGATTAAGAAAAGGTAATGGAATGAACTGAAAAAGAATTCAAAAGAATGTTACTTAGGTATCTTCAAACAATTCATAGAAAGATTGAGGAAATTAAGGAGAACACAATAAAAAATTGAGAAAAATTCAGGAAAACACTACAAGACAAAATAAATGTAAATTTTAAAACAATACAAACCCTAAATTAGAAATCCAGAATATTAATACTAAGATCTCAGAAATGGACAATGCATTGTAAAAGCAAAAGGATAGATGTGAAGCAATTTCCATTTTAGTGAACCTGAAGATAAATCTCTCAACACTAGCATGCTAGAAGAACAGCAGAAAAAAAAAAAAATGTAAAAAATCTAACGAAAGCTTAAGATTTATGTAGAACTTCTGAAGAGGAATAATTTACAGGTGATTGGAATTCCAGAACAGGAAGGGACAAGCACAGAGAAACCTGTCAAAGATTTGTTGGAAGAACTCTTCCCTAACATCATGAAAGATAAGAAGATAAGCACACAAAAAGCTGAATGAACCCCAGATCGGATAGATCCCTAAAGAAAATCACCAAGACATGTCATCAAACTTCCAAAATTAAAGACAAGGAAAGAATCCTGAGATCAGCTCGGCGGAAAATGAAGTTACCTGCAAAGGAGAACCAGTGAGACTAACTTCTGATTTCTCAGTAGAAACCACGCAAGCAAGAAGGCAATGGGTTGTTGTTGTTGTTAAGTGCCATTGAGTCAGTTCCGACCCATAGCCACCCTATATAGGGTTTCTGAGGAGCAGCTGGTGAGCTTGAACCACCAACCTTGTAGTTCAAATGGTTTGGAAATCTGATGCATTAACCCCAGAGCCACACTAGGACTATGTATACAAAACGCTGAAAGAAAAAAATTGCCAACCAGCAATATAAAAAAATTATATACCAGCAAAGCTGTCCCTCAAATACGATGACAAAATTATGACATTTCCTGGTAAACAGAAATTAAAGGAAATTGTAATTACCAGATCAACTTTACAATAAATAGTAAAGGGTTTTCTTTGCACTGAGAACCAACAACAGCAGACAACAACCTGAGATTACCATACATGAAAACACCACCAAGAACTCAATATAGATATAGAAGTTTTAAAAGAAAAACAAATTACAAGCCTGAAATAGGGAACCAGATATATCAATATGTAATGAAGTCAACTACAAAGCAAAAAGAGGGAGTAATGTCGCTACAGAACTGTCATAAGGCAAGGAAGTCATGTATATTTCAAGATGAAACACCCTGTTTTATGCAGGGGAAACTGATGAATGAAAGAATAATCTCCACAAAGAATAATAAATCTGCACATCAAAATAAATAAATAAAGAGGAAAATCAGAAAGATTTAGTAAACAATAACATAACAGAAATGAAAAAGAAAACACGCAAACAAAATGAACTCAGCATAGAAAATTATATGGAATAAATAATCCAGCAGCATCACATACATCAAAAAAAAAGAAAGAAAAGAAAAATGACAATAAGCAATTCATATCTATTGATAATTACACAAAATGTAAATGGAGTAAATGTAGCAGTCAAGAGACATAAACAGCAGAATGGATAAGAAAATAAAGATCCTTCAATGTACTCTCTAAAAGAGACATAGCAAAGAGCTGGAAACAGCCTAAATGTCCATCATCTAAAGAATGGTTAAATAAACTTGGATACATGCACATAATGTAATACTACGAAACGTTGAAGAATAATGATGAATCTGTGAAATAACTCACAACATGGAACCTGGAAGACATTGTTTTTGTTATTAACTGTCATCAAGTCCGTTTTGACCAATAGCAACCCT
>NW_006408695.1:6180261-6189109 GCF_000296735.1 Chrysochloris asiatica | reverse complement strand
AACCCTGTATATGATTTCTGAGTAGAGGTTTGTGAGTTTGAACTACTGATCTTACAATTCAAACTGATCTTTCAGTTGAGTGCTTATCGTACAGTGCCACACCAGCACTCCTGAAAGACATTCTGTAGAGTGAAATTAGTCAATAGCACACATAAACATGGTATGAGACAAATGTAATATTTTTGAAAAAGGTTTTCTTGATAAAAGAAACAATCTATGTTTATTATGTAGTGGTGGGGAGGGGGATGAGAGGGAAAATTATTCAGGGGCTAGAGGGTAGTCATACATTAACATGGCTGACAGTAGAGGCAACATAAAAGATGGAGGTTAGCAGAGAAAATATGAAGGTATCGGAAGGCACAAGGAGGAATGCCATAATTAAAGTGAATAGAGGTAAATGCTATTAACTGTTGGTACATGGAGGGGATTGCAACCACGTGATGAAGCAAAGTATATGATCTGTTGAATGTAAATAACAATAAAAAAGTTTCAAAATAAAAAAGTTTAAAAAAATTACTCCTATAACATCAAAGAATCTTTATTAAAGAAAACTATCTAAATGTGAAGCTATTATCTCTTGACATATTCTCCACCTATGTCTATAAACTTGTGAAGGTAGTGTTTCCATCTCTTTAACCCTTCCCTGAAGAATTCTGTACCTTTGATTCACATCACATCAAAATAGAGCTTTGGCATCATTAAGGAACTCAAATCATGTTACTTTAAATTTTTCATGGGCTTTCAAGAACAAAAAGAAATCTGAATGAGCAAAATCAGAGTTCTTGGGTGGATGGGTAAAGTTTCCCAATGAAATTCTCATAGGACAGCTCTTGCTGTCCCAGAAGAATAAGCAAGTGCATTGTCATAGTGGAAAAAAATTCCTTGGGGCATCTTCCTTGGCTTTTTCTCAGCAATACAGATTTTAATTTTCTTTAATCTTCTTCCTAATAAGCCTACTTGGTCCTGTGTACTTCCAGAAAAATCTATCAAGATGACCTCTTTAGAATTACAACAAACAATCACCATAACCTCTCTTCCTTAAACTTGAATGGCCCAGCAGACCCAGCTTTTGTTTTGCTTGAACTTGTTTTTCAATGCACCTTAAACAGACTAAAAGAAATGTACCACTGAGAGAACTTGCCTGCAGCCATCCACTGATCACAGAGACATGTCTAAACATACTTTACTTGGACAAACTTGCACATATATGAACTGGAATCCTAGTAACAATGCTTTTTGACATGTCTGCATATGTGAGGGTTTCTTTCTCTCATCTTTCAGTTCTGAAGGGAAGTGTTATGCAGGATAAATTAAGCTTGTTATGTGTGGGCTCATGAAATAGACCTCTGAGTGGATGTTTGCATGAAACTAATTCTGGTCCATTTTGATTATTGTTGTTGCTGTTAGCACTGTACCAAAAAGTTGGTTTGAATCACAAGGTCAGTGGTTTGAACTCACCTCAGAAACCCTATACAAGGTCACCATGAGTTGGAATTAACTTTATGGCACTGAACAACAACATTGTCAAGTAGTTCTGATTCATAGCCACCCTGTATGTGGTTTCCAAGGAGCAACTGGTGGGTTTGAACCATCAAGCCCCTGGTTAGTAGTCCAGTGTTTATTCTATAGCACCAAACCAGGCATAGTTCAAAAAATGAAGTACAGATTTCCACCATTGCAAATATGCCAACAGGTCACTGGCATGATAAGTGAATGATCATTCACAGAGTTTCCAATAGAGGAAATTTCATTATGACTGGGAGATTACATTGGCCATCTCCAAGCCTCTGCTTAGCCTTAAGACTTCAGGATCACTTTCCCTAACACTTGGGGCCCTTATGACTTTTGATACTTTCCTTTGCCTTGCCTACCACAGTTTGCAATGATCAGTATAATTATTTGGTTAATGTTGGTATCCTCCAGTAGACTATAGGAGCAGTGATTGTGCTTGGTTTACTCATCATTGTACCTCATGCACCTAAAAATGACACGTATACAGTGGGTACTCATTAAATATGTGTGGAATGGGTGGCAGATGCTGTGAGAGTATATGTGAAAGTGCCTTGTAAACTCTGATTTCAATTATTCTTTACAAAGAAGAGCTTTCGTTACAAAACAGAACAGAAAGCAGGTGAAGGAAGTGGCAGTAAATACTATCAAACACTGAGAGGGAACTGAATTTGACTGTAAACTTCTTGGGAACTACACAAAAAGAGAACACTTCGGGTCCCTGAACTTTCCTTTTCTAATGGTAAAAAACTGCTCAAGTCAAGTTTTCCAGGTGATTTATTAAAATTAGACAATTGCTTCCTCCCAGTTAATGTTTAACATGATCAAGTCTCTCCTAATATGAAAGAAGGAAAGAGAGAGAGAGGAGAGACAGAAGAAGGAAAGAAGAGAAAAAAGGAGGGAGGAAGGAATGGAGTGACAAGGACAGAAAAAGGAGAGAGAAGAGAAGAAAAGAAAGCAAGAAAGAAAATCAACGCTTTACCCACCTTCCATAATTGTCCTGTCTGGTCACTATGTTCCTCCTTCCTTCATAGATGGCTTTGCATTTACTCTCTCCACTTCCTCACCTTCTGTTCTTATTTCAGCTCATTGCAGTCTCACTTCTGCTCCCTTCTTTCCACGGGAGCTATTGTCACCCAGGATAATAGTGCATTTGTCATGGTTGTAGCTCTGCTTAAATCCACAGTGAGTTAGGTTTTTCTCAATTATCTTGTTATGTGACACCAGATTTTACTAGCTTCCTTGCCATCTTTCTGAATGCTCTTTTTTTCTCTTTTAAAGGCTTTTTTTTTTAAAAAAAAAGTTTTTATTGTGAATTGAGTGATAGTTTACTTGGGAGAACATTGGTTTTATACTCCTTCTATCGTATTTCGTTTCATTGCAATGATTAAAATCCCCTCCATGCATCATCATTCAACTGTATTTGCTTCTATTCCCTCTGGTTATTATTATTTCTTTTAATGTACACAAAAACACTCAGGAATACATAATCATTTAAACAATCAAAGGGCACATTCTGCAAGCTTGCCTCCTAGCCACCAGCACACAACCTTTCTCTTTCAATGAGTCTGAAGTCCTCAGCTGCTCTACATCTCCATGTCATCATCTCTGCCTCCACCGCTGGTGTTGCTGCTTCTCTGGATAGGGTCCCACATTCTGCTCCTGCTTTTCTCTCTTAATGGTCCTAGGGTCCTCTATTCCAGGACTGTAAGAATAAGTACTCTCCCCTTTTTGTTACAAAACTTCTACATTTACAGTTGTGACAGTCACAATTAGTCATGATAACAGTTACTCACTATTGAATCATAAGAATCTTATCCCCATCTCCTTTTACCAGACCTGTCTAGACAAGATGAAAACTATTCAGTGGGGGTTCTACCTTCCCCTGCATACTCTGAAACTAAACTCCCTCTTGAAAACTTGTAAGCCAGTCACTTTGCGTCTTTACAGCCCTCCCCCCCCCCACCTTTTTAGGTAGCCAATGTCTAAGTCGCCTGTCCTATCAACTCTGTGTACAGAGGGGATAGGATTGACCTGATGAAGAGTTCATCTTTCTCAGTTGGTATTTTGAGTTACTACATCCATAAGTATAGGTTAAGTTCATCAGATTGCAGCAATTCACACTTGTTTCCTTTATAAAAAATTTTGTGTGTGTGTCTTCCTCTAATGGAGTTCTGATCATCAAGCCATTAAAGCTAGGTCGAATAGGTACTATCTGAGAGTTTGGGTGTTCTTGTGCATCTCTCCTCACTTCATATCAGCTGGATGCTTCACTCTTGGCTCTGGTCTTCCCTGACAAGGTCCTTATCCATGGGCTTAGGAGTCCCCAGGTCTCCCCACTCTTTGGGCCAACCAGCCCTTCCTCTTCTCTCTCTCATCTCCAGGTTGATGGGAATCTATGGAACATAGTTGAACTCAGCCCATATCTTCACTGCTGTCTTTCCCCCACTTCCACTCACCAGTAGACCAATGGGGTCACCAGATTTTGACGCACAATTCCAGATGTTAGGGAAGTTTTCTTCCAGCAACTCTTTGATATTTTTCTCTGCATTTTTGTCTCTTCTTGCTCTGGAATGCTGATCACATTTAAGTTAATACTTTTCATGGTGTCCCACATAACTCTTAGGCTTTCTTTAGATTTTTTCATTCTTTTTTTTCTGATTGTGTTTCTATCTTACTAGTACTGAGAGATTAATTTCCATGCTTACTAATTCATGCTTTGAATCTACTCCTTTGCCTTCTTACTCATTTCTGAAATCTTAGTATTAAACTTCTGAATTTTTAATTACACATTTTGTATTGTTTAAAATTTGCATTTATTTTGTCTGTTTTTTCTTGTAATGCTTTCTTGAATTCTTCTAAAGTTTTTTTCTGTGTTCTCCTTGCTTTCCTTGATCTTTCTGTCAATCCTTTGAAGGTACCAAAATATTATTCTTTTTAAAATTGTTTTCCTTGTTAGTTCCATTACTTTTTTTAAAATCAGAAACATTTTTGGTTCTGCATCTTGGTCATTTGTTTGAACCACTCTCTCTTATTTCTTTGTGTGAGCTAAAGTTGTCTCTTGTCTTCAGGGTATTGTGGTATTGTATTTATATTTAATTGATGATTGTCTGCTAATATGTTCTTAGGTTCTCACCAACTGTCTCCTGTGGATTTAGTTAAAGAATGGAAGTTTGTACACCATTTTCCATTTATACTCTTTAGTTTAGGGTAGGCTTAGCTAGTGTTGGCTGCTGTCTATCATAGATCTGTTGGTATAGGAGGTAGTTTTAGCTTTTGCCTGGTGGATGAAACTATAGGGGATATGATTGTGGCTGGGCTGCATGAGCAAGGTTGTTGTTTCCTGTTGGATAAGAAAGAGGAGAAAAACCTTTCCTCCTCTCCCACCCCCACAACAAGAAAATAAAAGAGAATAGACAAAGAACCAACAATAAAAGGGCAAAAACATAAAAAAAAAAAAAAAAAAAGAGAAAGAGGGACCGGAAATGGAGCTATAGAAGAAAATTGTAAAGAGAGAAAATGAAAAGAAGGAATTTAAAAAGACACTAAGAAAACCCAGGGAGAGGGAAGATGAAAAGAGAAGGTGAGTTGTCAAAAAAAGATCAAAAGGACAAACAGACAGGCAAACAAACAAAACAAAGAAGGGAAATGAGAAACAGAAGACAAGAGGATAAACAAAAGCAGAGATAAAAAGAATAAAATTCAAGGGAATTCAAGATGGCTGTGCCTCTGGCTACCCATTCACCAGTCAGTCTCCCTCTGTCACTCATTGTCCCTGTGAAGCTTCTCCTTCCAGCAAGCACTCAATCTACTTCTCTACCCTTTCCTCTGATCTTCAGGATTCCAGGATTTTCTTCTGTGTCTGTTTCATTTGATCACTTATATCTTTGTTGTAAAGGGTCCATGTAATGTGTCTGGCAAGTCTACCATCTTGCCAGAAGTCCTTCCAAATTAGACTTTTTAAAACAACGTTCTACCTGTATATGTTGTTGTTGTTAGGTGCCATTGAGTCAGTTCCAACTCATAGTGACCCCATACACAACAGAACAAAACACTGCCATTTCCTGTGCTATCCTCACAATTGTTATGTTTGAGTGCATTGTTGCTGCTATTGTTTCACCTCATTGGAGGTTTTCCTCTTTTTTGCTGACCCTCCACTTTACTATGCATGATGTCTTTCTCAGAGACTCATCCATCCTGACAGCATGTCCAAAGTATGAGAAATAAGTCATTATTTCTTATATTTTCAGGAGCATTCTGACTGTACTTCTTCCAACACAGACTTGTTATTTCCTCTGGAAGTCCATGGTAGCTTCAGTATTCTTTACCAACACTACAACTCAAATGCATTGATTCTTCTGTGGTCTTCCTTATTCATTGTCAAACTTTCACATACATATGAGATGATTGAAGATACCGTGGCTTGGGTTAGGTGTATCTCAGACCTCAAAGTTGTATTTTTTTTTTCTCTTTAATACCTTAAAGAGAGTTTTCCCAGCACATTGCCTAATGCAGTATGTAATTTGACATCTTGATGCTTGGCTGCTTAAAATTTATCTGAGACTCTCCATGGACTCCAGGTTAAAATTTCAGTTCCATAATGAAAAATGTCCCTGCATAGTCCAACTCTTGCTTACTCCAGCCTTATCTCCTTTTTACTTCCAAACTCTAATCCCAAACTTCACACCCCAGACAGCTGAATTACATCTACTTCCTTGGCATCTGGCTACCTACCTTGCCTCAGGAACATCACTCATGCTGCACCCTTCTCTACCTACCCACCCACACATACTTCTCTTGGATTACGCCTGCCATCCTTTGAGACTCATCTTAGATGTAACCTCATTTGTTTATGCTTTTGTCAAATATTTATTAAGCACCTACTACATGTACAATACAGGCAAATGTAATACATTAGTGATCAAGTCATACATGGTCTCTGCCTCCTTGGTCCTAGTCTAAGAGACCTTCCCTAGCTTTCCAAGATTATGTTAGGTTACCAATAGAACTCTTTTCTTACCCCCATGCTATTGTCACCACTGTATTTAATGACCTTTTACTTGTCTAAAAAGTATTAACAATTTTTTTGTTGTTGTAAAAAGGCAGTATATGTAGTTAAATATTATCAGTTTTACAGGCCATATAGTCTCTGTCACACTACACTACTGTAGTTCTGAAGGAAACACAGCCATGGATTATATGTAAATGAATGAGTGTAACTGTGTGTTAATAAAACTTTACTTACAAAAACAAATGGTAGAGAGGTGGGGTTTGAGGGCAGATAGGGTAGAAGAGCAGTGAGGATCTCCGTCAGTAATAACACAGAATACCAGATGAAGCAGGTTCAGGTGATAGTTCCAGAACTCTGAATGACATATATAGGAATATTTAAAAAGTTTAAAGGCTTATAGCCAGTGGTATATGTAACAGAAAAAGAAATCTCATGCTTTCAAATCCTCCAAGCTCAGAGGACCCTGGAGCCACCATCTTGAGTGAGACCAAGTTGGGGAAGGATCAGAGCCACCACAGACTGATGCCTGATGGAACCTTGAAGATAAAGGTGTGGACATTCTTTTTTTTTTTTTTTAATCTGTTTATTGGTTTCTTGCTGACCGTGCACCTCCATTCTGGTGACTAGAGGGGGTGCCTGAGTGAGTGGACCATTCTCCACCCCCGGAGGGTTCTATTATGTATACACACAGATATCCTCAAAATTTAAGGGAACAGTTTCCACTTAAAACCAAACAGCAGTGCAAAACAGCCAAAGCCTGCCCTGAGCTGTTTATCACTAGGAAAAAGGCCAGAACAGGGGTTGTGGAGTGGGAGAAACATAGACTAAAAACAAATGGGCCAAAAATTAATCCTGTGTTATGACATAATGACCAACAGTGGCATCTTGAAATTTCTCAGGTGGCCTGAGGCAAGAAGTTGAAAGAGGATATTAAAGTTATACTCATATTAGGCTACAGACTTTTTTTTTTTCTTCTCCTTTTCTCTTTTTTGCAATTATAGACTACAGTATCCAATCTGTCTTTTTGGCTGTTGCTGTTTTGTGTTTTGGTCCCCTCTTTACTTTTAGGGGGTTCTTTCTCTCCCTACACTACTCAAGAAGAGACAGCAATTGTGGTTATATAGTCAAGCTATAATAATACCCTATAAAATCCCACAACCCAGGCAAGAACCAATACCAGCTGCCATACACCAGGTAGGCAGTCAACAGCTGTGACAGTTATTCTAAGTTGAGTAATAAGAAGAGGGAAAAGGAAAGCCCATTTCCTGATCACATCTACCTGGAGGCAATCAGAAAGCATAAAAAATACCAAAACACACACTCATTTAAATACTAAGGCCACAACAGCTAACTACTGAATATGCCAAAGAAACAAAAACAGATAACCATATCAACACATGTCTAGAAACAAGATAAAGTGGCTGAGACAAATGAGGTGGAGGTAGATGTACACTCCATACTAGAAGCAGGGCAGGTTTTGGAAATGCCTGAGAAGAAATTCAGAAAAATGATTATAAAATGTATCAAAACCCTTTATAATGGAGTTGAGATAATAAGTAAAAAGTCAGGAAAGCACTACAGGACCAATCAAATAAGATAGATAAAGCACTGGAAACAATTCAAAGCCTACAAAAAAAGGTCCAAATGATTAATACTCGATTTCAGAAATGTACAATACACTGAAAGGGCAAAGGAGTAGAATTGAAGAGATGGAAGCCAGAACTAGTGATCTGGAAGACAAATCTCTCAATAATACTAAGATAGAAGAGTAAGTAGAAAAAAGGATTAAAAAAAAAAACCTGAAGAAGACCTAAGACTCAAGTTGGACAACATGAAGAGGAATAACTTAAGATGTATCAGCATTCTGGAACAGGAAGAATCACACAAGTCCACAGAGGACATAGTTGAAGAGCTTCTGGAAGAAAATTTCCTTAACATCCTGAAAAGTGAAAATGTAAGCATTCAAGAAGCTCAACAAACCCCAGGAAGGATAGCCCCCAAAAGAAAATCACAAAGACATATCATAATTAAGCTCTCCAAAATCAAAGATAAGAAAGAATCCTGAAAGCAGCTAGGGAAAAGAGAAGTGTTACATACAAAGGCAAGCAAGTCAGATTAAGCTTGGATCTTTCAGCAGAAACCATGCAGGCAAGAAGGCAATGGGGAGACATAATGAAAACACTGAAAGAAAAAACTACCAACCAAGAAACTTCTACCCAGCAAGGCTGTAATATGACAGTGTAATCAAAACATTCCAGGACAAACAGAAGCTAAGGAATTTTTCCAACGCCAAGCCTGCACTATGAAACATCCTAAAGGGAGAGCTGC
>NW_006408695.1:6177326-6178675 GCF_000296735.1 Chrysochloris asiatica | reverse complement strand
AAAAAAAGAAAGAACTAAAATCAACACATTAATACAACATCTCCAACAACTAGAAATAGACCAGCAAAGTAAACCTACAGTCAACAGAAGAAAGGAAATAATAAGGATTAGAACAGAAATAAATGAGATAGAAAACAGAAAAACTATAGAAAGAATCAACAGGACAAGAAGCTGGTTCTTTGAAAGAATTAATAAAATCGACAAGCCATTGCAAACCAAAAAATAAAAGAGGGAGAAGACACAAATAACACGTATAAGAAATCACATGGGTGATGTCACAACAGAATAGAAATGAAAAGGATAATAACAGGATATTATAAATAATTGTACTCTATTAAATTTTAAAAAACTGAGGAGATACAGATGTATTTTTAGAAAAGCATGACCTACCTAAACTTACACAGAGTGAAGTAGAAAATTTGAACAGACCAATAACAAAGGAAAAAATTGACCAGGTCATCAAAATCTCCCAACCAAAAAAGTCCAGGTCCAGATGGCTTCACTGGTGAGTTTTACCAAGTCTTCAGGGAAGAGCTGTCACCAATTCTACTCAAATTATTCCAGAATATAGAAGAGGATGGAAAACTCCCTGATACATTCTACAAAGCAAACATAACCCTCATACCAAAGCCAGGGAAGGACAACACTGATAATAAGGACAATTATAGATCAATATCCCTCATGAACATAGATTCAAAATTTCACAACAAAATCCTAGCCAACAGAATTTAACAACACATCAAAAAAATAATACATCATGACCAAGTGGGATTTATACCAGGGATACAAGGATTGTTCAACATCAGAAAAACAATCAATGTAATCCACCATATAAATAAGAAAAAGGAAAAGAACCACATTATCATATTGATTGATGCAGAAAAGGCATTTGACAAAATCCAACACCCATTCCTGATAAAAAACACTCAACAAAGTAGGAATTGAAAGGAAGTTCCTCGACATAATTAAGAGCATATATACAAAATCAACAGCTAACATCACTCTTAAAGGAGAGAAGCTGAAAGCCTTCCACTTGAGAACAGGTACCAGACAAGGATGCCATTTATCACCACTCCTATTCAATATAGATTTTGAAGGGTTAGCCAGAGTTTTAAGGCAAGATAAGGAAATTAAAGGCATCCAAACTGGCAAAGAGGAACTAAAGCTTTCTCTATTTGCAGATGATATGATCCTATTTAGAAAACCCCAAAGACTCAGCAAAAAAACTATTGCAACTCATTGGAAGATTCAGCAAAGTGGCAGGGTAAAATATCAACATACAAAAATCAACTGGATTCCTCTATACTAATAATTACAACACTAAAAAGGAAATTAGGAAAGCAGTACCA
>NW_006408695.1:6175655-6176856 GCF_000296735.1 Chrysochloris asiatica | reverse complement strand
CTCTCACTCCCTGATTTCAAATTTTACTACACAGCTACAGTGGTCACAACAGCCTGTTACTGGTACAATGAAAGATACATAGATCAACAGAACAGAATTGAGAATCCAGAAATTAACCCATCCAACTGATCTTTGACAAAGAGCCAAAGTACATTAAATGGAGGAGACATAGTCTCTTCAACAGATGATGCTGACAGAACTGGAAATGGATATGCAAAAGATTGAAACAAGACCTTTAGCTAACGCCATACACAAAGACCAACTCAGCATGGATTAAAGACCAAAATGTGAATCCCAGAATCATAAATGTCATCAATGAAAAACTAGGGACAAATTTAAGGGGTCTAATCCTGGTTACACACAGACTATGAAACATTTTTGAAAATTACACAAACAAAAGAAGACAAAATAGATGGTGGGGATGGTATAAAAATTAGAAACTTATGTGCAAAGGATTTCACCAAAAGAGTATAAAGAGAGTTTACATAATGGGAAAAAAATCTTTTGCAATGACATATCAGACAAGGGACTCATTTCTAAAATCTTTAGGAAACAATAACACAGCTACAAGAAAAAGACAAGTAACCTAATTAAAAAATGGACACAGGACATGAACAGACACCTCACCAATGGAGACATTCAGGCAGCCAACAAACATATGCAGAAATGTTCATGATCATTAGCCATTAGAAAGATGCAAAACAAAACAACAATATGATATCATCTCACACCAGCAATAACAGCAAAGTTCAAACATGCAGAGAATAATAAATGCTGGCGAGGATGCGGAAAGACTGGAACCCTTCTACATTGCTGGTGGGATTGCAAAATGGCCCAACCGTTCTCGAAAACAGTATGGTGCTTCCTCAGAAACTTGAAAATTGAAAAAGCATATGATCCAGCAATTCCTCTACTTGTTGTATATCCACAAGAAATATGAGCTATAACACGAGTAGATATATGCACACCAATGATCATAGCAGCAGTATTCACAATAGCAAAAGGATGGAGACAGTCTAAGTGCCCATCAGTGGAAGAATGGATAAACAAACTTTGGTACATACATACAATGGAATATTATGCTACCTAAAAGAATAACAAGGAAGCTGCAAGCCACCACATAACATGGATGAACTGTGAAGACATTATGCTGAGTGTAATTAGTCAGTCACAAAAGGACAAATATTGCATAAGACCATTA
>NW_006408695.1:6172008-6173845 GCF_000296735.1 Chrysochloris asiatica | reverse complement strand
AATTATTATATATGCCTGAGTATTAAAAAAGATCAAAAGAAGGAAGGAAGGAAGGAAGGAAGGAAGGAAGGAAGCTTTAGTGAATAGAGAGAAATACTGTTAACTGATGATACATAGAAGGGAATGTAATCATTGTAACAAAACAAGGTATATGATTTGTTGAATGTAAAACTGATAATCTGCCCTGTAAACTTTCACTAAATCCACAATAAAAACTAAAACACACACACACACACACAAAAACACCAGATGGTAAACTGGGTTTCCCATTGGTCATAGTTTGTTGATTTCCTGGTTCATATAGCTAAATTTTTGTTGTTAGGTGCTGTGGAGTTGATTCCAATTTGTATGCAAAATCCCATATGTGCAGAGTAGAACTGATCCATCAAGTATTCAAGGTTGTGACCTATGTTCCAAGACATCTCTGGCTGCGTTTGAACGGTCAAAGTTTTGGCTAGTAGTTGAGCACTTAACTGCTTGTATTACCCAGGGATACTGAACAGCTAAACTATGATGCTGGTGTTCACCTTTCTATCCTCAGTGCCAAGTAGAGTGGTTAACATATGGATTTCCAGGAAAAAAGTGCTGATTACATTACACATGGCCAGGAAGTCAATTCTGACTCACAGTGACCCTGTGATACAGTAGAACTACTCTTTGGGGTTTTGGAGACTGCCAATCTTTACTAGAGCACACAGCCTCATCTTTCTCCTGCAGAGAACTTGGTGGATTTGAATCCCCAAACTTGTGGTTAGCAATCCAGTGTTTAACCCATAGTTCCACCAGGACTCCTTGTAGAATCAATCAATGAAATGGTCAATGAGCAAACTAGGATTGCCTTATTAACTTGTTTTCTTCTATGGCTGTGTCTCCTTGGTCACAATATGCTCACGTTCATTCTGTGTTGTTAGTGACATGCTGTATTCACCCAAACGTTGTTGTTGTTGTTATGTGTCGTGGAGTCAGATCTGATCCATAGCGACCCTGTACAGGGTTTCTGAGGCTGTATATCTTTACGGGAGCAGGAAGCCTCATCTTTCTCTCACATAACAGCTGGTAGTTTCGAACTGCTGACCTTGAGGTTCGCAACCTGATTTGTAACCATTACGCTAAAACATTATGTTGAGTAAAATCTATAACTGTGGTGAAAAGCATGTGAAACTGTTCACTACAGATTAGTAAGTAAGCCTGTGATTACATTGTTCTACTGGGTACTCTGTCCCTTCAGGGACTGTAAATTTGAGAAGAGGTTTTGATTTTGCAGGAAGGTGCTGTGGGGTTGAGAGAGAAACAGCTGCCAACCTTACCTAGAAGTAGAATCTTTGATGTGGTTTAAAAAAAAAATGAACTTGTTCATTACAGATTAGTAAGTAAGCCTATGCTTACTATACTTATTGGGCAATCCAGCTCCACCTGAGGTGTGCTGTCCTTTTGGTGGCAGTTGTTGTTGTCATCAAGTGACATTGAGTTGGTTCTGACTCATAGCAACCCTGTATAGGGTTTCCAAGGAGCAAATGGTGGGTTTGAACAGCCAGCCTTGTGGTTCACAGTTCAGTGCTTATGCTATAGCGCCACACCAGGAGTCTTCCTTTGGTAGTTGTATTTGAGTTTTCAATCCTTTGTCTTACCCTCTAACAATCCTCCACAGCAATGTTTTGACTATCTTTCTAGGTATAATAATTTAGCTTTGGATTATCCAAATACACATAGTAAACTTTATTACAGACTTTAGTGATTTTATTTGTGTGTGTCTATGTATTCCTTACTTAGTTGCACAAATGTTTGTTTAAAGCTATCATAAAAACTTTTGGAGTAGGTCCGAGTCTTGGTATTTGCT
>NW_006408695.1:6148634-6171753 GCF_000296735.1 Chrysochloris asiatica | reverse complement strand
CACTTGACGACACCTAACAATTACAACAAGAACTACAATGTTGGCAGTTCAAACCCACCAGCCATTCCTTGGAAACCCTATACAGGACTGCTATGACTCAGAACCAACTCTATGGCTCTTAACAACAACAACAACAACAGGATATGTATTTAAAAACAAAAACAAACTTTCTCAATCAAACCAACACATAAAGCACTTATGCGCAGAACACCAGGAGAAGTTTCAAGGTGGCATGGGGACAAAGATAACTCAGATAAGGTGCTGTTATTAAGAGGTTTATATTGCCAAAAAAGGAGATAAGAATGTGAATACACAATTACAATATAGAATAGAAAGTGCTAAGTCCTCTGAGGAAGGAATAAGCAAATGCTCTGAACTTTCATAGGAAATAAAATGTATCTTCTGTCAAGGAGATCACAGAAGACTCTGAAAGAGAAATATTTACCTGGACATTGAAGGTAGGGATTTGGGAAATTGTTAAGGCACTCACTAAAGGGTCTCAGAAACAGAGGGAAGTATGGGCACACTCACAAGTTACTAGAAAGCAAGTTGATGGAACTATGTCCAGGGATAGGCTGATAAAAGCCAAGCCAAATCCCTTCAAGAAGGTGCCAAGTCCATTCTGGTCTGGAATGCATTGATAATTGGGACATTATGCTCAGAGACTGCAAATTGACATTCTGCCGTCATTCCTCTTGGAATAGAAACCCTGATCAAAGTAATTAGCACCAATTTGGAGCGTGTGTGCAAAAATAAATCACAAGTGTCCAAAAACAGATACGTTAGGTTCAATGGTTACGAACAAACATTCCTATTAGCTCCTCCTATGTAAACAAAATTAGAAGCAATTAGCATTTAAAAATAGAAGAGACAATAAGAGTTCACAGTTTCCACTGTAAAATTATTATTTATATAGGTCCCCAATGATGATTCTTCACTCTCCCTTCCTGAATCTCAAGCTATTTTGATGGTTCAAGGATCAGTTTTCTTTCCTGAGGGGAGGGAGGGAGAGCTCTGAGTCTGTGTATGTAAAATATCCTGGTTGAAATTGAGAGGTATGTGTTCTCCACCAAATAAATAGGTATCTTGGTTCCATGTCTTTGGCACTATCACTTTCTGATGTCTTAACCTATGTATCCTCTTCATGACTAAGAAGAAAAGTTGTGTCTCCAGTTCATCAGCAGAACCTGTTACAGAAGTCCATTGGCATTAAGTAGGGTTGATCTTTGCCAAGAACACACCTGCCTGTTGGATAAAGCCCTGAAAGTCCACACAAAAGAAGGAAGTTCTCATGAGCTCAACCGTGCCCACTTTGAAGTGGTCCTTGACATTTTCTCTAGAACTTGCGATGCCCCCATCAAGTATGCGGCCTCTTTGCAGGTATACACTGTCAGAATGTGAAGACAAACTGACGACGAGATCCTGAAAATCTGTGACAATGTTTGCATGTGATACTGAAGGACACTGCTAGGTGACTCAACAGGAGTCCTGACTACATCAGTAACATGCTATCTATGTAAAGTTGAACAAGCCATTTGTTCTTTCTGGAGCTCCATTTCCCCATCTATAAAACTAAAGATTGCAGTGGAATTGCTCTAGTATTCCATTTAGTTTCTTGCTCTTTAAAAAACACAACAATTCTTTTATCTGCCTCTTTCAGTCCACTGGCTTGGAAAGAGATGTGGTAAATAGTAGGCTAAGGGTAAGCTGGTAGTTTTGAACTAATGACCTTCAGATTAGCAGCCCGACTCATAACCATTATGTTACCAGAGCTCCTTGATGGTAAGATGTAGGACTGAAATATATATTTTTTATTCTTCATTTATAAAAATGGGTAAAAATTTAACCCACATTTCCTTCTCCAAAAATTGTGGCTTTAGGAGCACAGGAGTGACATGGAAGACAAAAGAGGTCCAATTAGCAGTGTCACAGCAAAGCTCATAAAATTATCTATCAGTCCAAGAAATAAACATTTAAATCTTATGTTGTTGTTGTTGTTGTTAACTGCCGTCAAGTCGGTTCTGACCCATAGTGACCCTGTATAGGGTTTCCAAGGAGCAACTGGTGAGCTTGAATCACTGACTTTGTAGCTCAAACAACTTTGCAGTCTGACGCATTAGCCCACAGTGCCATACCAGGACTCCTTTAAAGCTTATGTTGTTGTTGTTAAGTGCTGTCAAGTTGATTCTGACCCATAGCGACCCTGTGTAGGATTTCCAATGAGTAGCTGGTGAGCTTGAACCACCGACCTGGCAGTTCAAACGACTTTGCATTCTGACACATTAGTCCACAATGCAACACCAGGACTCCTTAAAGCTTATAGAACCCTAGAATATAATTGTTGCCTACAGGGAAAGGAATTTACTCAAAGTGGCATATGAAAGACAGGACTATGAATGAAACCTTTTGGTCTTCCCACCATATCTTTCCTTCTCTGGTTTTAGGGTTTATCCTGGTGGGACACTGCAGGATAGAGCACTGGCCCGAAAGGTCAGTTTGAACCACAAGGTCGCAATGAATTGGAACTGACTCAAAGGCACTTAACAACATAACAACCTTGAATCAGGGCTTAGAGATTGATTAGTATATGTTGCAGCTTGTTAAGTGCCATCGAGTCGGTTCTGACCCATAGTGACCCTGTATAGGGTTTCCGAGTAGCAGCTGGTGAGCTTGAACCACCAACCTTGTTGTGCAAAGCAATATTTACAGTCCAGCACATTAATCCACAGATTAGTATGTTGTTGTTAAGTGCTGTCAAGTCGATTCCGACCCATAGAGACCCTGTATAGGTTTCCAAGGAGCAGCTGGTGAGCTTGAACCACCAACCTTGCAGTTCAAACAGCTTTGCAGTCTGGCGTATTAACCCACAGCGCCACGCCAGGACTCTACAGATTAGTATATATCCATATTAAATAAAAACAACACTGGACAATGCTCAAGGGAATTGATGCAGGGTGATAGAAAAATTCAGAAATGTTGATGGTGGAACAATGTTATGAACATTGTATATGTGAAACTTGTTGAAATGATAAATGTTTTGTTACTTATATATCTACCATAATAAGAAAAAAATGCTAAAAACTATAAAAAATCATTGGGGATTAAATCTTTGATCATTAGTTTTTGTTAAAATGTCATTTATTTTGTCATAATCATGTGTTTTTGCCCTTATAATCAATACCCTTACCTGCTTGCACATACATTAATTGTTTTGATTTATTTTAATGCAAACCTTTCCGACACAGCTTAAGGATCTCCCTCTCTGGGTGTTTTCCCATCGGTCACAATTAATCTATATTCCATGACATCTCCTTCATACTCTCCTTGGAAATTACCTCAAGTTTTTCTAATTTTCTTATAAACAGATCTATCTCTTCTGCTAAATTGTGATCCCCTTGAGAACTAGGAATATCTTTGTACCTCCGTTTCCAACCCCAGAAATGAAGGTGAGCTAATGTTTTTTGAATAAATGAGTAGATAAAAAAGATGCTTTATCTGTTTTCAGCTTGTGCTCTAGAGTCCGGCAGAGTGATGATAAGTTTATTAAGGCCTCCACCCTATATATATATTTTTAAGTAAGGAGTCGAGAAACAATAGACAAAGGGCAGATCTGTCTTTCCTCCACCAGATCTCTTGTCTTATATCACTATGGCTGTAAATTCTAACCACTCACCCATGCCCACTCACCGATGACCTGAGTACACAGAGCGATGCTGCCCAGGGTTGGAGGTAGGGGGTAGCAAGAAGATTCTTACACTTGAGGTTGCCAGTCTCAGTGTGAGGGCATCTCAGAGCCAATTCTCCACTGCCTTTGGCCAGGGTCCTGACTCTGTTCTTTGTGCATGAACATTGGCCAACCTGGCCATTGAGAAGGAATTCTGGCAAGGTTCAGGTGCCAGGGGTGGTAGTTGAAAAAATGTTTTTGAAAGAGTGGTAGAGTGTGAGGCCTTTTTACTCAGAATTTTTGGGAAAAAGAAGGTGGGGGGTGTATTATACAAAGAGCTATCTGGCTTCTCTCCAACAGTGCAGGCAAGAAAACAAAGGCCAGAGCTTTCAAATGTTGATAAAAGATGAGTTGGCATGGAGATGGAGAGTGATGGAAAGCTCTTGTGGATAAGAGAGGGAGCAAGAGTCTGAAGTGAGAATGAGGGAGTAAGAGAGGCAGAGACCAAACAGAAAAAATAGACATGGGATGCGAGGAAGACAGGGAAGAAGGGAGAGAAGGGTAGAAGAAGGAAAAAAGGAAGAGAAATAGGAAGGGATGGGAGAAGGAAGGAAGGGACAGAGGGAGGGAAAGAGGGAGGTTAAGAGTTAAAGAGAAGACAAGGTATAGCCAGCCATCCAGAGAGAAAATCAGAACTAGGATGGGAAAGAGAGAGAACTTTGGAGGGAAAAAAGGAAAGTAGAGAAGCAAGGAAGAAGAATGGATGTGTGCTTCATTGATCTGTTCAGTTCAGGAAACTTACTTTTGTGAACGTGGCACTGAGGAAGATGTGTGAACAGAGAAAAATGGGCTGACTCTAGCCCAGAGCCTGTCAAAGGATAGAAACAGATCAATTAACCTAGGCAGGACTCTCCTGTGCCAGGCTTGGCCCTCCCAGTTCTTAGCACCCTGCCAAGCCAGGCCAGGCCAAGGACTCTCACATTATCATTAAGCTAATAAAAGGTCATCAGTTGCAAGGCAAAATAAAATTCTGACTATGGAAAAACCCTCCTCCTGTTCTCATGTCACCTCTGCTGATGCTGCTGCCTTCTCTCTGCCAAGTCCAGCTCTGAATCTAGTTTGACTGCACCCCTTGGCCTGGGGAAATGCACCATTTGGAATCTAGATAGGCTTCCCAGACACTCTGGGTGTCAATGCAGCTGGGCACAACCAGTTGACAAGATGTCCCTTGGGCATATTTGTGGTGGAGCAGGAAGAGACTGCCAAGGAATGGTCCCATAGATCTTAGACCACTGGACACGTTTTACAGGGAAATAGATTTCCATACTGGGAAGGACTTTGACATCAAAGTGATACAAAAGCTTCATTCATTCTTCTCCAACAACTTTTGAGCATCTACGATGTTTGGGGCACTATGCAAAAAGCTGAGGATACATTAACCTCAACTTCAGATGAGCAAATACATTTGGTGTTCTCTGGGGAGAATGGTGGTGGCACAACTTTCTCCACCCAGAGGAGCAGAAGGTAGGTAAGAAGTACATCAGGAACACAGAAGGGAAAATGAGTAATCTTATTTCACAGGGAAGTACAGTTTCTAGGAAGCAGACATTTTCAGTACAACATTACAGGTTGAACAGAGAACATGAAGGGATCCTAGGCAGAGACACACACAGGTGAAAGGCCTAGAGGCATAACAGCACATGGTTAGTTGATCTGAAGGATGCATGGTAATGGGTAGGGCAGTCCTGGCAGGAGATGAAGGTGGGATGAGGTGGGGCCAGATAAGGACAGATATATATGAAAGCTCAGAGGCACTGATCAT
The DNA here is from genome assembly GCF_000296735.1 of Chrysochloris asiatica. Taxonomy (NCBI): domain Eukaryota; kingdom Metazoa; phylum Chordata; class Mammalia; order Afrosoricida; family Chrysochloridae; genus Chrysochloris; species Chrysochloris asiatica. The sequence goes on along the minus strand of NW_006408695.1, from coordinate 6,166,267 downwards.
TTTAGTTATAAAGGAGTTTGGATATCATCTAAGTCAATTTTTTCATTGTAATTTAAAATTTTCATTTTGTTTCTGCCAGTATGTATGTGACTGGAGTCCTGGAGTGGCTCTGTGGGTTAATGCACTGAACTGCAAAGTCCCTCTGAACCGCAAGGTCGGCGGTTCAAGCTCACCAGCTGCTTCTTGGAAGTCCTATACAGGGTTGCTATGGGTTGGAACTGACTTGACAGCACTTGACAACAACAACAACAACAGTATGTATGTGAAGTAGTGTTTACTGAAGAGTGGCTGAGGGATGGACACAGAGGAAGGGGACTGACATAGCAAATCAATCAATTTCCAATTAAACATGTTAATCCTCGTCTCCTGAAAAGTCCTATGAGAGATGCTCTCGCTGACTGCTTTTACCTCAGGTAGCAGACCTCAGCCTCACACCTTCTCACTAGGTTTTCTGTCTTCTCTCCTCCTCACCCATCCCTCCCTTATTAACCCTGATACCAGCAGCAATCAAGTTCGTTCTAACTCATGGCAGTCCCGTGTGTGTCAGAGTAGAATTGTAGGGTTTTCAATAGCTGATTTTTCAGAAGTAGGTTGCTACATCTTTCTTCTAAGGTGGTCTGGGTGGATTAGAACCTCCAACCTTTGGTTAGCAGCTGAGTGTATTAACCATTTGCACCAGCCAGGGACTCCTATATTGCTTTTGTTGTTGTCAGCTATCACCAAGTCAGCCCCCCAACTCTTGATGAGTGCATAGCGACCCCATTCACTGATTTGTTAGAAGTAGCATGGCATACATATTAATCTGTAACTTTTTTTCCCCTTCAAATGTATTGTGAAAACATTTTCCACTTGGCACCTTATATACTGTCTAGCAGCAATGAACATTTATTGAACACTTATACTGTACCAGGAACTATCCTTAATATTTTACATGCATTATCTTATTGTACAGCACCCTGGTGACATAGTGGTTTAAGTGCTGGACTGCTGAGGGCAAAGCTGGCAAAGCCATCCTATGGGAGACAGATGAGGCTGTCTATTCTGGCAAAGATTTACAGTCTCAGAAGCCCACAGAAGCAGTTCTATTCTGTCCTATAAAGTACTGGGAGTCAGAATAGACTTAATGACGAGTTGGGTTGGTTTGGGGGTATCTTACTGCATCACAACCACAGACTTGAAGTAGAAATTTTTGTTGTTGCTGTTAAGTGCCCTTGATCAGTTCCAGCTCATGTTTTTAGGTGCCATCGAGTTGGTACCGACTCATAGCGGCCCTATGCACAACAGAATGAAACACTGCCCTGTCTAGTACCAACCTCACAAGGTTTGCTACATTTGAGCTCAGTCCAACTCATAGTGACCCTGTGTAAGGTTCCAAGGAGTGGTTGGTGGGAGTGAACCTTGCAGTTGAGTGTTCATCCTACAGCACCATACCACTTGGATTCTTGATATCAGCGTTGTCAATGCCTAACCTGTTGTGACTCTGTGGGTTAATGTGCTGGACTGCAAAGTCAGTTTGAACCACCAGTTCCACACTTCAGGCTCACCAGCCGCTCCTTAGAAACCCTATGCAGGGTTGTGATGGGTCAGAAAGGCCTCAACAGCACTTAAAAATGACAACAACAACAACCAGTTGCCATTGTGTTAACTGAGATTTATGATGACCTTAGCTTTGCTTCGTAGGATTTTTAATGGCTGATTTGGGGGGACATATGCTACCAGACTTTTCTCCCAAGGAGCCTCTGGGATGACTTGAATTTCCAGCCTTTCAGTTAGCAGCCATGCTTGTTAATAATTTGTACCACCCAGGGATTTGCCAAGACCCCGTGGGAGAAAGATGAGGCTTTCTGCTCCTATACAGATTTACAGCTTTGGAAACTCTGCACAGGGTCGCTATGAGTATGTTCCAAATCCATGGCACATAACCACCACCATTAGATGTATATTGTGTACCACACACTGATTTAAACTCCATATGATTAAGCACTGGACTGCAAACCACAAGGTCAACAATTTGAGCCTGCCAACCACTCTGGTAGAAAGATGAGGCTTTCTGCCCCCACAAAGATTTAAAAAGCCCCAGAAGCCTTATACAAGGTCACTGTGAGTCGGAACTGACTTGATCGTACTTAACAACAACCACTAAGATGCATATTATTAGACAACTGACTAATTTTTCTATGCCATTTCCTCATTTGTCAAATGAAGAGGTTTCAGTGCTAGTGGGAAAGTGTGGGAAAAGCATTCTCATTCAATTGCTGCTTTTAAGAAAGTAATTGTGCAATTGTAGGAAGATTTACAATGTATGTACTTTTTATATGACCACCTCAGCTCTATAATCCACCTTATAGTAATAATAGCAAGAGTTCTGCTGTGTCAATGTAGGATCAGCATTGGACTGTGCACCACAAGGTCGACCGTTCAAACCCACCGCCAGCTCCTTGGAAACCCTGACTCACTATGAGTCAGAACCGACTCCATAGCATTTAACAACAATAATAATGAAGATTCAGATTCAAGAATATTTGTGGCAGACTCATTTGTAAAATCAAACAAATTAATCAACACAAGTAGTTGAAAAATATGGTATATGTAGACTATGGAATACTAGACAGTATATGAAGAGCAGAGCAGGAAATTTTTTTCAGAAAATATTAAAAAAAAAAAAGTTACAGATCAATCTGTATGCCATGGTTTCTAATTATGAAAAATCAACAAGTGAAAATTTTGTCTAATCCTGTCTAATCCTGCTGCGAATGGAGTCACCATGCACTCATCAAGAGTTGGGGGGCTGACTTGGTGATAGCTGACAACAACAAAAGCAATATAGGAGTCCCTGGCTGGTGCAAATGGTTAATACACTCAGCTGCTAACCAAAGGTTGGAGGTTCTAATCCACCCAGATCACCTTGGAAGAAAGATGTAGCAACCTACTTCTGAAAAATCAGCCATTAAAGACCCTACTCTGACACACACGGGACTACCATGAGTAAGAATGAACTTGATTGCTGCTGGTATCAGGGTTAATAAGGGAGGGATGGGTGAGGAGGTGAGAAGACAGAAAACCTAGTGAGAAGGCATGAGGCTGAGGGCTGCTACCTGAGGTAAAAGCAGTCAGTGAGAGCATCTCTCATAGGACTTTTCAGGAGACGAGGATTAACATGTTTAATTGGAAACTGATTGATTTGCTATGTCAGTCCCCTTCCTCTGTGTGCATCCCTCAGTCACTCTTCAATAAACAGTACTTCACATACATATTGATAGAAACAAAATTAAAGATTAAAAATTGAGTGACAAAATTGACTTAAATAATCTCTAAACTCCTTTGTATAAGGAGCTCTGGTAGTGTAGTGGTTACGAATCGGGCTGCTAACTGCAAGGTCAGCAGTTCGAAACTACCAGCTGTTCTGTGGGAGAAAGATGAGGCTTTCTGCTCCTGTAAAGATTTCCAGCCTCGGAAACCCTGTACAGGGTTGCTATGAGTCGGGACCGACTCCATGGCACATAACAACAACAACAAAACTCCTTTGTAGCTAAAATTATAGGTCTCCCTATCAGAAATTTTAACCAGTTCCACGTGGAAGTTGGAGAAAATACCAGAGGCATGAAGGCTTATATCCCTTGTTCCAGGCTGAGTATAAGGCCCTTTCTATCTGCTTCCCTAGACAAATGGTATGGCACTGTAGGATAAGTACTGGACTATGAATCACAAGGTTAGCAGTTCAAACCCACCAGCTGCTCCTTGGAAATCTTATGCAGGCTCACTATGAGTGGGAACTGACTCGAAGGCACTTAACAACAACAACAACAACAACAACATCAGCTTATCTAGTCCTCTATGCCTGCCTCCTCAGATTACATTTAATTTATTGCTTCATTCTCCACCAAGAATGTGCATATTACAAACTCCTCAAGTGATGGGGCTCATTTCTCTCTCTCCCATGCTTACAAAGACTTGTCACGTCTAATTATTTAGTGCTTAGTAAAAATTGCAGTGATATTTTATTTGATTAGTTCTGGTAAAAGATGAGCAGGCCAGAATCAAAGAGGATGAAGTTGAAGTAAAGAATTTTGATAACATTGTAAGGATGGGACTTCATACATATTTCCCTAAGGTGGGGTAAGGAAGAGGGAGAAGCAAAAGGAGACTCACAGGTTTCTAGTGTCCTGGAAGACTTGAAAATGAGAAAGCAAGGTCTCTGTCTGAGGAACTTCATATAGACTAAGAAGCTGCGGTGGAGGTGCTTGCTGTGTGCTGTGAAGTTTCTGACACCTAGATACTCTGTATAGGGTTCCAAAGGCTGTAAATCTTTACGTGGGAAGAAAGCCTCATCTATCATATGGGGAGCAGCTGGTACATTTGAACTGCTAAACTTGCTGTTAGCAGCCCAATTCATAACCTATTATGCTTGCAGGCCTCCCAAGATGTTGTAGTCATCTGTATACCTACAAGGAAGTTGAAGTGATAAAATTCTAAAGTTGAGATCTTCTCACTCTACTAGTTGTCTTATGCAATATATGCAAAGTTTGAAAAAGTACCAGGCCTGGTTTTGGGAGTGATTTAAAGGAGTCATACTTTATAGATGCCGATTGATTAAATTACCAGGAAAAAGTGATGACTGTACCCCCGGAACAATGTTAGCCTTTCTGCTGCTCAAGTTCATTGAAGTATGTGCCACATTCTTCAGCTGCAAGCTATGGATCTTGGTGGACCAGAGAGGAATGTCTGAGGAAATGGGGTTATCAAAGTCGACAGTCATTGGAAGGGTTTAGCCTCAAAGCAGAGGACTCCTCAATCAATATGCATGACTTCCAGAATTCCTATTTTAATCAGTGAAACGGAAATGAAATTCCCAATGTAGTTTTTAGTCAAAAACTAAATTACAAGTTGTATAAGATATTCATGCATAACATTTCCTCCTGAAATTCTTTTTAAGAATGAAAAAAAAAAATTAAATATATAACATACCGGAAAGAACACTAGCTTAGGAGTCCAGAGATTTAATTTCATGTCCTAAATTTATCATCCTGTAGTTGTGTGATCAAAAGTAGTTACATTTCCTTGTCTTACCTCATTTAACTCATATGTAGAATGAGGGGCTTGGTCCTTAAGCACTCTTTTATCCCCAATAAAATGCCCCGATGAAGGCTGAGGATTCATCAATCCTTCCATCTGCCCATCCATCTGTCTATCAAGTCATTCATCCATCATTTTCATAAATATTTATTGAATTCTACTTGAGCAATGCTCATGTGATTTGAGCCCTTCTTTGAGCTGATACACTGATGGCAACATCATCCTTCCAAAGCAACAAAACTCAATACCTTTGGTCAATTCTGACTCTTCCTCTTTTCTCCATCTACTCACCTTTATCCAGTTCTAGGCACCTATTATTTCTCTGTCCTCTCTGTTGTCTATCTCTGGTTCATCCTCTCCCTTCCACTCTCAACCCACTGCTCTTCTACCCATCTCAGCAACTCTCAGTTGACTTGTTGCAAAATCCTCTCCCAGCCTCCATACTCTTCCTTCCTAATTCACTCTACATACTTCCCTCAGAATGATCTTTAATGTTTCCTTTCACCAAATATTTTTGGAAGATTTATGGAATGCTTGACACTATGTGTGGGACCTTAAGGAGTTCACTGTCAAGAGGAGAAGACAGGCAAAGTAAAGGATAAGAACAAGATGGTGCAATGAGGTAATACACTTGGCTGCTAATCAAAAGGTTTGGAGATTTGAAGATGGCCTTGGATGAAAAAACTGGATATCTACCATGGAAAAATCAACCATTGGAAATATGGGACACATATGGGGCTGTTGTGAATCTGAATCAACTCAACAGCAACTGGTAAATAAGGTGGAGAGGATGGTTAATCAGTGTTAGATTTTTTACCTTCCATTCTGGATGATTTGATTCTTGGCAATGTACCTCATGTGCAGCCACCACCTGTCTGTCAGTGAAAGCTTCCTTACTGCTATGATACTGCCTGAGCAGGTCTCATGGCGGAGCTTCCAGGCTAAGACAGACTAGGAAAACAGGCCTAGTGGTCTACTTCTGAAATTCAGCCAAGGACAACCCTATGAATGAAAATGGTCCAGTCCCCAATGGATCATGGGGACTGGGCAGGGTTTCATTCTGTTGTACATGGAGTCACTATGAGTTGGGAGCTGTCTCAACAGATGATAAACAACAAAAACACAATAAGGCATGAGACCGCAATGTAGGGAAAGTCTCAGAATGTTGGGTCCTATCACAAAGACTCCTTCTAATAGTTCCCTCTTTCACACATCTCACAGACTTTTCATCACACTTTTAGTATCTCATTTCCCATATCTTTTTACAGTTTACTTTCTACTAGGCTCTCTCCTTAACCAGCTATGAGTTTCTGACAACAGGAATGTGATCTAACCAAGTCATCCTCCGACCACCAGAAAACTTGGGAGGTTCTCTTTTGCTCTCAGGTAGAAATTCAAGACTGTATCAGACATTTAAAGCTCTTCAGAGTTTGGGTCTACTTTATCTTTCCAATTAACTCTATTAGTCAACCCATCTTCAACTCCATCTTAATCCCAAATATTCCTCCTCTCATCTCACATTACCTCTAGGATCTCACTGTTCAGCCACTCAGTATCTCAACTCTGACATGTACTGCCATTCATAAAACCATTCCCTCTTCTGAGAATGCCCAATTCAAGGTGGTTTTTTGTTTTTGTTTTTTTTTCTCTTCTCTCCGGCCTGGAAGGTCCTATCTTCTCTTTGAGGTCTAATTTAAATTTTATCTTTTTTAAGAACCTCGGCAGATCCACCTATTCCGAATTCATTTTCTTCTGCATTCAAATACCTCTTGTAGTAAATATTCTAACATGCTTTGTGGTCTATATTCTGCAGGGGTTTTGTGCACTTTTTTTTTTTTTTTGGTCTACTTGCTATCTTGTGAGCTCCTGGGGAGAAGTGCCCACCTCACTTGGGTTGTTAGATACTCCCTAGTACAGAACCTGATGCCTGGCACACAGCTAACTGATCAGTTGCCTTATTGTCAGGTACTGCACAAGTTTGGTGACATTTTATCTTCACAACAGACAAAGAAACTGGGTCCGGTTGTTGTTGTTAAGTGCTGTCAAGTTGGTTCCAACTCACAGCAAACCTATGTAGGGTTTCTGAGGAGCATTCCATGGGTTTGAACTGCCAACCTTGTGGTTCAAAGTCCAGTGCTGATTCTATCGCACCACACCAGCAATCCTTTTATCTTCACAATAGGTGAGGAAACTGGGTTCAGAGATAGGCTAAATATCTTACCAATGTACCCACAGGTAAGTGATATAATTTGGATTTGAATACAGTTGCATCTGACAACATCTATGATCTCAAAAATTAGGCTAAACTGTCTCTCTAGTAGGTCCACAGTACACAGTGAATGGTTTGTAGGCATTTGGAGAAGTGGTTGAAGATGTATTTAACAAGCATTTCCTGATTATCTTGGAGTCCCTGCAAATAGTTAACATGTTTAGCTGCTAACTTAACAGTTGGAAGTTCGAGTCCATTAAGAGAAGCCTTGGAAGAAAGTCTACTTCCAAAACATCAACCATTAAAAGCTTTATGGAGCACAGCCCTTCTCTGACATATATGGGGTCAACGTAAGTTAGAATTGTTTGTTGTGTTTTTTTTTTTTCCACCCTGATTACCTTGGGAGCTTTATAAAGGGTTTTTTTTTTGAGGAGTTGGCATTTGACCTTGTCCTTGAAGACTGAACAAGACTTTGACAATGAAAAAAAGATAAGTGTATTCTAGTAAGAGAAAAAAATGTGACCAAGTCCCAGATGAGAGGGAGTGGGAACAAAGGTGGAGCTGGTTACTGATTCACATCCCCAGCCAGACTGTAAGCAATTGAGGGAAGGAAACATTTTAGTCTTGCTCAGGGTTTATCTCTGATCTCCATGGAAGAATCTAAAAGATAGCACATGCTGAATACATATTTTGCTTGAATGAATTTACACAATAAATACCATCTAAGCATTTGCATGCATGTAATTGCAAACTCACTTTGGGCCACAAATACTGAGAAACCTAATTGCCTTTGTGAAGGCTCTCAAAGCCCAAACCAAAAAAATTCTCAGATATTGAAAGTGAAACCTCCAGTCCCTAGAAAGTTTCACTGACCAACCCAGTTTCACTGCTGGTTGAGTTAAAAACAGCATTAAACCAACAGAACAAGCTACGAAAAATCAAATACAAAAAAACAGTCTTGCAGTTACCAGAACCTTCAGTATTTTCAGTAATGTGCCTCCTGCAAGGAAACTTGAAGGCTTAGATGGTGTCAGTTTCATTTTCAGTTGCAAGCTTTTAACTTCTGTCTCCTCACAGAGAGAATGAAGCCCCCTTTGCAAGAGCTACTTTGCAAGGGCCGTGAGTCTGAAGATAGAAAAGGAACCCAGTAGAATCAGCCAGGTACCTTTTACATCTTATTAGGTTGTTTCACGTCTCCTCATTTTGTATTAAATACATTGTAAACCAGTCTGTGTCAGTGAACATATTCAGATCACAACACTGATTGAACCAGCAAATCAGAAAATGGCTCTAAACAGAGTTAGTGAGCCAGTTTTGCATGATGAAGGAGAGAACATATTCAGCTTGAGGCAGGAGAAGGGGCCTGTTCCTTCTCGGTTGTTATTGTTATTAAGTCCTGTCCATTCTGTTCCAAGTCATGGCAACCCTCTATAAGGTTTCCAAGCAGCAGCTGGTGGGTTTGAACTACCTACCTTGAGGCTAGCAGTCCAGTGCTTACCCTACAGCACAATGCCAGGACCGCTGCATATTAAATAGCTGAGTGACCCTGTGCAGTTACTGTTTTTCTCTGGGTTTCACTTTTCCTTTCCAACTCTGATGTATTTAGCAGATCCTCTGGTAATGTAGTGGTTATGAGTCGGGCTGCTAACCTCATGGTCAACAGTTTGAAACAACCAGCAGTTCCACGAGAGTAGGACGAGGCTTTTTGCTCCTGTAAAGACTTACAGCCTTGGAAACCCTATGCAGGGTTGCTATGAGTCGTAACAGACTCCACGGCACACTACCAGCAACAACAATTGTAGAATAAGCACTGGACTAGTCACTGCAAGGCTAGCAGTTCAAACCCACCAGCTACTTTTGGAAACCCTATACCAGGTCACTATGAGTAGAAGGAAGATTATGGTAGAAAGAAGAAACCTGCAGGAAAATAAATCTATGATTCTTAAAAGAAAATATTTATGAGAAACTTATTATGTGCATGGGAATCTGGAAATTAGAGGTTAGTTTCTTTTCTCCAGTCTGGAGTTTCCCAAACTTGCCACTATTGACATTTTGGGCCAGGTCTTGGATGCTTTGCACTATGCCTGACCTGTACCCACTAGATGCTGGTACAACAACTTTGCTCTACTGGTGAGAACCACTGCACCTGAATTGTATTCCCAACCTAAATTGACAGACTACTCAGACTAAGTCTTAGTCTTAGTCTGGAAGTTCAGCTGAAATCTGTCCACCAGGGGTGACCCTGCAGGCATTCAAAATACAGGTTGCATAATCACAGCAGCCACCACAGTGTGACAAACTGATAAGCTTTTGACTGTGTGGATCATAACAAGCTATGAACAACACTGCAAACAATGAGTACTCTGAAATGCTTGATCGTGTTCTTGAAGAACCTGTACATAGACGAAGAGGCAGTGATTTGAACAGAACATAGTTTAAAATCAGGAAAGGTGTGCACCACGGTTGTATTCATTTACCATGCTTATTCAATCTGCATGCTGAGCAAATAATTCAAGAAGCTGGATTATAAGAAGAAGAATGTGGCATCAGGCTCATTAACAATTTGGGATATGAAGATGGTACAACCTTGCTTTCTGAAAGTGAAGAGGACTTAAAATATTTACTAATGAAGATCAAAGACTACAGCATTCCTTATGGGTTGCAACTCAATGTAAAGCAAACAAAAATCCTCACCGCTGGACCAATAAATAACATCAAGATAAACATTGGACTACAAGGTCAGTTTGAACCACAATGTTGGGGTTCAAACTCACCAGACACTCCTTGGAAACCCTATACAGGGGTTGCTATGAGTCGGACTCGACTCGATGGCACTAAACAACAACACAATAACACAAATGGAGAAAAAATTGAACTTGTCAAAGACTTCATTTTGCTCAGATCAACCATCAACACTCACGGAAGAAGCAGTCAAGAAATCCAACGATGGATTACATTAGGCAAATCTGCTGCACAAGACCTTTTTAAAGTATTGCAAAGCAGAGATGTCAGCTTGAGAACTAAGGTGTGCCTGACCCAAGCCGTAGTATTTTCAATTACCTCATATGAATGCAAAAGTTGGACAATGAATAAGGGAGGCCACAGAAGACTTGATGCATTAGAGTTATGGTGTTGGAGAAGACTATTAAAGGTACCAGGGACAGCCAGAAGAACAAACACTTTTGAAGCCAAGATGGTGAGACTTTGTGTCTCATACTTCAGAAGGGACCACTCCCTGGAGAAGGATATCATGCTTAGTAATGTGGAGGGGCAGCAAAAAACAGGGAGACTCCCTATGAGATAGATTAGCACAGTAGCAGTAACAATGGGCTCAAACAAAGCAGCAATTGAGAGGATGGCACAGGACTGGGCAGTGTTTTGTTCTGTTGTGCATAGTCAGAGCCAAGAGGCTTGATGGCACTTAACAACAACAACAACTTAGAGTAATGTAGCTAAAAGCAGACTGAGAGGGTGTGGAACTAGGAACAAAAGCTCCTTTAGCCACTATTAAACTGGAAAGTGGTGTTGCAGGGAACTAGGGAAAGTTTGAAGAATAAGACGTCTGGAGACAGGAAACTTGCATCTGAGTACCCACATTACCACTGATTGACTATGATCTTCATTGTCATGCTTAATGTTTCTGAGTCTTGTTAAGTGCCATCGAATCAAATCTGACCCATAGCAACCCTGTATAGGGTTTCTGAGGAGCAGCTGGTAAGCTTGAACGGCCAACCTTGTAGTTCAAATGGCTTTGCAGTCTGGCGCATTAACCCACAGCACCATTAGGTTCCCATTAACCCCAAGGGTGTAATATACCTTTCCTTCTTGACTCTTCTTTCCCTCACCCTCTTCCATCTCCACACTATCACAAGGCTGTTTGAAGGACTAAAAGTTATGTTTGAAAACCACATTTAAGGTTTTTGTTTTCCCTATGAGAGCAAAGAAAAAAGAACTTTTATTCCTGGATAACTTTTCTTTTGAGAGAGTGGATGGTGGTACCACAGGGACCACCAAGCAGTAATGAAAACAAAGATTACAGCGAGCACATTCAGGAAATGCTGTCATGGTGTTAGCTCCAAGACTAGATTGCCATCTATGTGGCACAGTGGGTTAATGCGCTAGACTATAAGGTTGCTTTGACCCACAAGTTCAGTGGTTCAAGCTCACCAGCTGCTTCTCAGAAACCCTATACAGGGTCTCTATGAGTCAGTACAGACTCAATGGCACTTAACAACCAACAGCAACATGCATTGGTTAGCACTTTTATGGTAAAAATAAAGAAGTCCCTCAAGGAAGGCATTATAATGTTAGGCAAAGGCAGGAATATTCCATTTGGTTGCTCCCATCCCTGGAAATAACTTAGTCCTAGGTTGGCTCTTCTCCTGGTGTGGTACTGTAGGATCAGCACTGGACTGCAAATCACAAGGTTGGCAGTTCAAACCCACCAGCCGCTTCTTGGAAACCCTGTAGAGGATCACTATGAGTCACAATTGACTTGACAACTTAACAACAACAACATGATGGCTCTCTAGCCTGACAGATGTCTGGGCAGTTCATGTCTTCAGCAGCTGTAGATCATGGCTATGGCTCCTCAGTGTGGGAGCTAAGGATCTCTGGTTAGAGTCAGGCTTGGGATGGGTGATCCTTCCAAAGTTCCCAATGCTTCATTGTTGTTGGGTGTCATAAAGTCAATTCAACTCAGAGCAACTCTGTGTGACACAGTAGGCTGTATTCTCATGGAATCAGATTGCCAGACCTTTCTCCTGCAGGCACTGGGTGGTTTTACTCAATAAATACTATCCAAATGCCAACCTTATTACCAGCGTAAAGTTGAACAATTTGCACACTAGGGCTCCTGTCCAACCACTGCCACTGAGTGGTTCTGCTCTGTCTGCCTTGGAAGACAGAGTAGAACTGCTCCTAGGTGCAAATCTTTATGACGATGTTGAGTTGATTCTGACTCATAGTAACTCAATGTGACAGAATAGAACTCCTCCATAGGGTGTCCTAGACTGTAATTGGTCTCATTTTTCCCCTGCAGAACATCTAGCTGGTGGTTTCAGTCAGCCTTTAAGTTAACAGCCTAATGCTTAGCCCACAGAGTCACCAGGACTCCTTACCTGGCTCAGGCCAAGCTAAATCAGGTTGGATTCCCAGATTTGAACTGCGTTCAAGTTAGAGTATTGACACCTATAGTGACATCTGAGGATTCCTGGTGTGGCGCTGTGGGTTAGTGCGCCGGACTGCAAATCCATTTGAACTGCAAGGTTGGCAGTTCAAGCTCACCAGCAGCTCCTTGGAAACCCTATATAGAGTCGCTATGGGTCGGAATTGACTCGACGACATTTGACAACAACAACAACAACAACAGCAACAAACAGAGGAGGCACCAGGTTAACAGAGTGCTTCATTAACCTAGAGACAATTTAGAATTTTAGCTCAAACCTATAGAGTCCAAGGGTCACATTCAGGTTAGAAGGAATAAGATAACTCACATTTGTCAATGCTTAGATGTATGGGTTAACTTGTTCTTTAAAGGAATATAGAGTAATGGTCAGGGGCACTGACTGTGGAGACCGGGCTGAGTATCCTGGCTCTACTCCTGGGCACCAGTGTTGTTGCTACTGTAGAGTTCATTCTGACTCACAGTGACTCCATGTGATGGACTAGAATCCCTTCATAGGGTGTCCTAGACTGTAGTCTTTATGGGAGCAGATCACTAGGGCTTTCTTCTGTGGAGTGCTTAACCATGGTGTCATCTCCTTATGTAACTGTTAGCTGTTATTATTCCATGTGCCACTTGGTTCTTAAAGTAGTCTCACACCACAGATGTAGAATCTGAACTTCAGAGATTTCCATGCAGCACCCCATCCCCCACTGTCCTACTCTTCCTCTTCAACCATACATTCCTTTCCTCTCTGCTATCAAATGCCATCTCTTCCTCAAGATCTGTTCAAACACTACCTCCTCTATGAATTCTGCCTCCAGGATCAAGTTAATTACAACTTCCCCAAGCTTCATAGCACTTTGTTTGCAACTCTAAGGCATTATTACTCTAAGGCATTGACGTGACATATAGTAGTAGGCAACAAAGAGGTCTAAGATAAAGGCATGACACCTGCAGGGTGTGATAAAGGCCACAAAGAGAAACACAAATGAAGAACTCAAAACGCTCAAGGAGGAAAAGTTTCTGCCTATTTTTTCCACCCAACAATCATTTTCTAGCTCCAATCAAAGTTAACTCCATATATACAAATCCCCTAAAACACATGTCTTGAGATAGGGCTAACTTTTAGCTCAAACCTAGAGTGTGGATGCTTAAAATAAACAAGGAACTCAATTCAAGAAAAGCTTGCTGACAGTAGGTGATAATGATTAAAGACAACAAAGACAAAAATGATAACAAGCAAAGTACCCAGCCATCTTGAATAGCAATGCACTCGTGACTATTCCACTATGAGTGAACAATAAGAACTCCACAGGTTAGACACAGTGACAAAGGCCATTGTTGTTGATTTGAGTTATATAATTGTTCTGACTCATAACAACCCTGTCTAAGGCTTCCAAGGAGCAGTTGGTGAGTTTGAACCACTGACCTCGCAGTTTGCCATCCATTGCTTATCCTACAGCACCACACCAGGACTTCTGTTGTTTGGTTTTTGTTAAGTGCCATCAAGTCGGTCCCAACTCATAGTAACCCTGTAAAGCAGTTCCAAGGAAAAGCTGGTTGGTTTGAAACAACCTTGTGGTTCACAGTCCAGTGCTCACCTACAGCACCACACCAGGACTCCTATTCACCAGCAAAATAAAACAAACAAACAAACTGGAAAGTGTAAAATGTATATGGTTGCTGACAACCTTACCAGCTTGAGACTCAACTATAGTGGTGTGTTTCCATACACCACTGCATCTTAATGTTGCAGTGGTGTATGGACTACCATCCTTCTCTGATAGTTTCAAAAATGTAATTTTAAAAATCGTTAATAAAAAGTCCATTGTTGTTCATTGAAGAAGATGGTGAAAATGTGCATAAGTGCAGGTAAGAGAAACAGTCTCATCACAAGGAGTTGAGTATTACTAAATTTCATTGTATAGCCCTAGTTCAACATAGGTAACTTTCAGGAGCTAAGACCATACTGACTCTCCTAGATTAGACCCAATTCTCCATATATTATAAAAAATATTTTTTATTTTAGTAGATAGCACATGCATATGGTATAAAATTCAAAAGGCACAAAAGAGTAGGCAGTACAAAGTCAGTCTTTCTCTCATACCTGCCTCACACCACTCTACTTTCTCTAGTCTGTCATATAGCCTTCTAGAGATACACCCATTGCTGTACAATTCTGGAGTGAGTTGTTGTTGTTAGGTGCCATCAAGTCAGTACCGACTCATAGCGATCCTATGCACAACAAAACAAAACACTGCCCAGTCCTGGGACAACCTCACATCTGTTGCCACACTTTAGCTCATTGATGCTGCCACTTTGCCAATCCATCTCACTGGGGTCTTCTTCTTGTTCTCTGACCTTCCACCTTACAAAACATGATATCCTTCTCCAGAGACTGTTCCCTCCTGACAATATGTCCGAAGTATGAGAGACAAAGTTTGGCCATCTTGTCATCCAAAGAGCACTCTGGATGCGCTTCTTCCAAAACAGATCTGTTAGTTCTTTTGGCAACCCATGGCACTTTCAATATTTTCCTGCAACACCATAACTCAAATGTATCAATTCTTCTACAGTGCGCATATGAGGTTACTGAAAATACCATGGCTTGGGTCAGGCACACCTTAGTCCTCAAGCTGGCATCTTTGCTCTTCAACACTTTAAAAAGGTCTTGTGCAGCAGATTTGCCTAATGCAATACATCATTTGATTTCTTGACTGCTGCTTCCATGAGTGTTGATGGTTGATCCAAGAAGAATGAAATCCTTGACAACTTCAATCTTTTCTCCATTGATACGAATGTTGTTTATTGGCCCAGTGGTGAGGATTTCTGTTTCTTTTATGTTGAGATGCAATCCATAGCGAAGGCTATGGTCTTTGATCTTTATCAGTAAGTATTTTAAGTCCTCTTCACTTTCAGCAAACAAGGTTTCATCATCTGCATATCGCAGATTATTGATGAGTCTTCCTCCAATCCTGATGCCATGGTTTTCTTCATAGAACCCAGCTTCTCGGATTATTTGCTCAGCATACAGGTTGAATAAATATGCTGAAAGAATACAACCTTGTCACACACCTTTCTTAATTTTAAGCCATTCAGTATTTCCATGTTCTCTTTGAACAACTTCCTCTTAGTTCATGTACAGATTCCTCATGAGCACAAGTAAGCATTCCGGAATACTCATACTTCACAATGTTGTCCATAGCTTCTCATGATCCACACAATCAAAAGCCTTTGTGTAGTCAATAAAACACAGGTAAACATCTTTCTGGTATTCTCTACTTTCAGCCAAGATCCATCGCACATCAGCAATGATATCCCTCGTTCCACATCCTCTTCTGAATCTAGCTTGAAACTCTGTAAGTTCTCTGTCAATGTATGCTTGCAGCCACTTCTGTATTTAACCTTGAGTAAAACTTTACTCACTTGGGATATCAAAGAGATTGTCCGATGATTTCTGCATTCTGTTGAGTCACCTCCTTTGGAATGGGCACAAATACAGATCTCTTCCAGTCAGTCAGCCAGATAGTTGTCTTCCAAATTTCTTGGTAGAGATGAGTGAATTCCTCCAGTGCTGCCTCACTTTTTTGAAAGATTTCAATTTTTATTCCATCAGTTCCTGGTGCCTTGTTCTTTGCCAATTCCTTCAATGCGCCTTGGACTTCTTCCTTCAGTATCACTGGCTCTTGATCATATGCTACCTCTTGAAACTGTTGAACATCAACCATTTCCTTTTGGTACAGTAACTCTATGTACGCCTTCCATCTTCTTTTGATGCTTTTGGAGGAGTTAACAGCCCTTAATCCCCTAAAATTCTCTTATACCTATTGCTGCAAGTTGTTTGAGTGAGTTAATAGCCCTTAATCCTTTAAAGTTCTCAGTAACCACAAATTGTCCATAAGAACCAAGCATATCCTTAATGTAAAGTATCTGTGGTGATAAAAGATACAGTTATACTACTTCTATGCCAATTGGTGGTTGTGGTGGTGGTGGTGGTTATGTGCTGTGGAGTGTGATCAGACTCATAGTGACCGGGTTAAGGGTTTCTTAGGCTGTAAATCTTTACAGGAGTAGAAAGCCTCATCTTTCTCCTGTAAAATGGCTAGTAGTTTCGAACAGCTGACCTTAAGATTAGCTGCCATATTTGTAACACTACACTACCAGAGCTCCTTTCTATGCCAATCATATAACCCAAATTATATAGTCCAGTCTTTACATTGCTCTCAGCTGACAAGAATCATTGGAGGTACTTAACCAAGATCCAGTCCCTAAAGAGACCTCTGTCTCAAAGATTTTCCTGAGATGTTCATAGCACTCAACAGGCCTTTAAAAAACTCAGAAACTCAAAGATCGAAGTCTGCATGTCTCTAGGCTATAGTTACTGACTTTAACTCTAAACCAGGTACCTAAGGGCAGGTTTCTCCTTCTTCCAGATTAGACCTTGCAAAGGTTTTCTCACCTTATTCTGCCTTAGGGTGGAAGGCATGGGAAGACGGGTGGGAGATTTCCAGTTCAAATCAAGAACTTAAAAGAAAGTCACATCTATAACATCTAGTTCAAAATAGAGAAAGCCATTCTAAACTCAACCTAAATTTTGTCCTCTTCTAATTAACCCACTCCTCGCCTCCCCCCCCCAACCCCCCCAATACATAAAAGTGATAGGGTGGAACTCAGGTCTTTGACTTGATATCTTGTGCTATGTGTGTTGCCCCTGTAAGTTTACCAATTGCCATCAAGTAGATTCCAGTTCATGGCTACCTCTTGTATGTCAGAGTAGAGCTGTGCTCCGTAGGGTTTTCAAAGGCTGAGGTTTTGGACATAGATTGCCAGACCTTTCTTTTGAGGCATCTCGGAATGAACTCAAACTACAACCCTTTTGGTTAGCAGCCTATTGTAATAACCATTTGCACTATCTTGGAATTCCCTATCACTGCTGCTTCCATAGATATATGTTGTTGTTAAGTGCCGTTGAACTGGTTCCAACTCATAGCAGCCTTATGTATGGTTTCTAAAGAGCAGCTGGTGGGATTGAACTGTCAAACTTGCAGTTCAAACTGCCCTTGCAGTACAGTGCATTAACCTGCAGCACCACACCAGGACTCCATATATGTGTGTATGTGTATATATGTGTGTGTGTGTGTATATATATATAAAGAGAGAGAGAGAGAGAGAGTCCTGGTGTGG
>NW_006408695.1:6118928-6148174 GCF_000296735.1 Chrysochloris asiatica | reverse complement strand
TTTTTTTTCCATTCGATCTTCATCTGTGGACATTATCACAAATCCTCTCACCTTGACTATTTACCACCCATCAACACATTGTAGGCACTTTCAAGAGTTTTTCCGGAATCTGTTACAGTTTTGTAAGTTTATTTACCAGTGTAGGGAATTTGCTTCTCTGCTCTCTCTCTTCTCCCAGTACCCATCTGATAAAGTTACAGAAGGCATCTCGGATTCACAACAACCCCCACCAGCCCCTCGCTGAATAACACATCGTCTGGCAACAGGAGGCGTTTGATTACATTTGGATGGAACGCCTGCATCAACTCCAGTTGTCCCTGAATTGGAACTGATGGGCCTCACGTGCTACAGCCAACAGCTTCCCTTCACCCACTCCCTTCTCTGAAATGAACCTTTCCCTGGGAAAACAAGAAACCTACGTGCCATCCTGGGTGAGAGACAAATAGGAGCCGTGTCCTGGCAGCACATCCTAGCATGGCAGGCAAGAGCACACTCTGAGCAAACCATGCTTCAAGCATCTCTGGAGAGAGCCTTGGTCCAGAAGAGCCACATGCCGTCACTGCAGTATTGTGGCCTCTCTATTCACTTCCACACATGGGCATTGAGCTCCTACTGTGTGTAATACTTAGTATCTTTCTGCATACACCCTGCTACTGTCTCCTCTGGGAAACCTTCATAACCTTCCCAGCCTCGCTCCCCCTATTCTGAGTTATGTGCTCATTAAGTCATTGTAACAGGCAGAATAATGGCTTCCCAAAGATGACCATGTCTTAATCTTGTTGTTGTTGTTAAGTGCTGTCAAGTCGGTTCCAACCCATAGTGACCCTGTACGGGGTTTCCGAGGCTGTAAATCTTTATAGGAGCAGAAAGCCTCATCTTTCTCCCACGGAGTAGCTGGTAGTTTCAAACTGCTGACCTTAAGGTTCACAGCCCGATTCGTCTTAATCTTAGGAACCTATAAATATGCTTTTTTACATGGCAAGGAATAAATTTGGTTTCACACAGACTGATAATCAACTAACTTTAAAATAACAATATTATCCTGTAATATCTATGTGGTCCCAATGTAATCATTTGCTATTGTTGTTAATTTCCATTAAGTTGATTCTAACTCATGCATGACAACACTATGTGTACAGTGTAGGATTTTTCTATAGCCAGGTTTTCCCTCTGAGTTGCCTTAGGGTGGGTTCAAACCACTGGCCTTTTGTTTAAAGCTTTTATTTTGAACTGAATTATAGTTTAAATGGGAGAACATTGATTTTGCACTCATCCTATTGTATTTAATTTCATTGCAATGATTACAATCTCCTCCATGCATCATCATTCAAAAGTATTTGCTTCTATTCCCTATGGTTTTGTTTTGTTTTTGCTTTTGTTTTTTGATGTACACAAAAACATTCAGGAATATATAATCATTTAAACAACCAACGGGCACATTCTGCAAGCCTGCCTCCTGGCCACAAGTACACAGCCCTTCTCTTTCCATGAATCTAGAGACCTCAGCTGCTCTTTCTCTCCATGTCATCATCTCTGCCTCCATCTCTGGTATTGCTGCTTCTCTGGACACGGTCCCATATTCCACTCATGCTGTTCTCCTTTAATGGTCTTTGGGTCCTCTATTACTGGAATGTAGGATTAAATACTCCCCCTTTTATATTACAAAACTTTTACCTTTACAGTTGTGACAGTCACAATTACTCATGATAACAATTACTCACTATTGAATCATAAGAATCTTATTTCCATCTCCTTTCACCAGACCTGTCTAGACAAGATGAAAACTATACAGTGAGGATTCTACATTCCCCCACACACTCTGAAACTAAACTCCCTCTTGAAAAATCATAAACCAGTCACTTCATGTCTTTGTATGCCCCCATTTTAGGTAGCTGATGTCTAAGTTGCCTGTCCCTATCAACCCTGTGTGCTGAGGGGACAGGTTTGATCCTTGATATGAAGACTCCTTCCCACTCAGTTGGTATTTTGAATTACTGCCTCCATAAGTAGAGGTCAAGTTCATCAAATTGTCGCAATTTACACTTGTTTCCTTTATCTTCCTCTAGTCGAGTTCTTACCAACATTCTTATCAACCGAGAAAAGATTGAAGTTGTCAAGGACCTCATTCTTCTTGGATCAGTCATCAACACTCATAGAAGCAACCATCAAGAAATCTAATGACATATTGCTTAGGCAAATCTGCTGCACAAGACCTTTTTAAAGTGTTGAAGAGCGAAAATGTCAGCTTGAGGACTAAGGTGTGCCTGACCCAAGTCATAGTATTTTCAATAACCTTATATGCATGCAAAAGCTGGACAATGAATAAGGAAGACCATAGAAGAATTGATGCTTTTGGGTTATGGTGTTGGAGGAGAATATTGAAAGTGCCATGGGCTGCCAAAAGAACTGCAGCCAGAGTCCTCCTTGTAGACCAGGATGGTGAAACTTTGTCTCTCATACTTCAGACATATTGTCAGGTGGGACCAGTCACAGGAGAAGGATATCATGTTTGGTAAGGTGGAGGGTCAGAGAAAAAGAGGAAGATCCCCAACCAGATAGACTGACAAAATGGCAGCATCGATGGACTCAAGCGTGGCAACAGTAACGAGGTTGGCCCAGGATTGGGCAGTGTTTCGTTCTGCTATGCTTAAGGTCATTATGGGTCGGTACCGACTCAATGGCACCTAACAACAAAAACAAGTAGAGTTCTGATCATCAAGCCATTGAAGCTTGGTCAAATGGGTACTATCTGCAAGTTTAGTTGTTATTGTGCATCTCTACTCACTTCATATCAGCTAGACATTTCACTCTTTGTCTATGGGCTTAGAAGTCTCCAGGTATCACCACACTTGGGACCAACCAACACTTCCTCTTTTCTCTCTCATCTCCAGATCAACACAAGTCTATGGGACGTGGTTGAACTCAGCCCATATTTTCACTGTTGCCTTTCCCCCACTTCCACTCACCAATAGACCAATGTTGTCATCAGTAAGCTTACATGCCAGCTCATTTGTTCCCTTTGAGTTTCAGTCTTGGATGGGGGTTTGTCCTGAAGGGACTTGAACCACTGACATTTTGACTAGTAGTCAAGCTCTTAACTATTTATGTCATGCAAAGATTCCATAATGTAATCATGTTGTTGTTACATGCCATTGAGTCAGTTCCAACTCATATCAAACCTGTGTAGGGTTTCCAAGGAGCAACTGAACTGCTAGCCTTGTGTTTCAAACTGACTTTACAGCCCAGTGCTTTGTCCCACACATCATAAGTGTCCTTATGGAAAGATGGAGACAGAAGAGTCAGAACAACAGTGGTACCATTGTGAAAAATGTATAACTTGCCATTTCTGCCTTTGAAGACGAAGGAAAGGACCACAAGCCACGAAATGCTGAAAACCTCTAGAAGCTAGTAAAGAGAAGAAAATGGTTTCTCCCCAAGAACTTCCAGTAAGGATTGTAGTGTTGCTAATAAGTTGAATTTAGCCCATTTCAAATTTCTGACCTCCAGAACAGTAAGAGGATAAATGTCTTGTCACAGTAACAGCAGGAGGCCCATCTGGTCACCATGGACTTGCTATGTACCAGGCCTAGTCCAACAGAATGTGGTTTGTACCTTGTATCAGTCATCAGGGTCCAACTAGGGAAATTGAAACCATTCCAAGTGTTGAAAGAAAACCATTGCCATAGCGTCGACTTAGACTCATAGTGACCTCACGTGTGGCAGAGTAGAACTGTGCTTCATGGCTGATTTTTCAGAAGATGATCTCCAAGGGTTTTGTGTTTGTTTTTTCCTGAGGTACCTCCAGGTGGAATCAAACCTCCAACCTTTCGATTTGCAGCTGAGCAACTTAACCATGTGTACCACCCAGAGTATTTAATGCCGTCATTTGTTACACAGGTAATAGAAGAGATTGAAAAGCCAACTCAGCTCTTAAAGAATAGCAGAGGTTACTAGTAGGTTGCTACTATCTCTATGCTAGACGAGTAAAGAGAGGAGGTTGATTTACCAAAGACCAGAGGCTGGTGGAAGCTGGAATCATGTAGGCTTGGGCAGCAGAGACTGGAGGCAGGAGGGAGGTGGAGCCATGGCTGCCTGAGACAGAAAGAGAGAAAGATGTACTCTGACTTCTGTCCCTTCCTTGTGCTCTCCAACCTCTTGCCCTCTAATCTCCTGCCAATGCCTCCCCTTAACTCTATGGAGCTGATGTGGGAGCCTGGAATGTCAGGCTTCCAGGTGCACAGAACAGAGGTAGGAAGGGCAATGAATGGATTAGTGGATCCAAGGACAAATTGGCCCCAAACAGGCACACACCTCTTTTCTACATTGAGCATTACAAATCTTAAAACACAATACTTTAACATTCAAATTCTGTGCCAAGGATTCTAAGACCCTACCTCATCTTGCCCTTATCTACCTTCTCTGATGTCCTCTAACAATTCTGTCCCCTCATTCACATTACCCTGCCACACAGGCCTTTGCTCTGCTCTCAGCATTCCAGGCAAGTCCCTCTCAGGAGCTTGCATTTGCTGGAACCTTTGCTGGACTTCTCTCCTTACCTCTCATCCCTGATAGCTTTTCATTATTCAGTTCTCAGCTCGACTGTAAGTAGGTCAGATGCCCTCCCTACCCCCACACCATCTCTACTTAAAATAAGCACCCCTCACCTAACGTCATCCTCATAGTCTCCTATTTAGTTTTTTTCACAGTACAGTGCTTGTTATCTAATGAGACAATGGTGGTTCAGTGCTAGGGTTCTTACTTTCTATGCAGGAGACCTGGGTTTGATTCCTGATCTATGCACCTTCTATGCAGCCATCACTGGTCTGTCATTGGAGGCTTGTGCATTGCTATGATGTTGATCAGGTTTCAGTGGAGCTTCCAGACTAAGACAGACTTGGAAGAAAGGCTTGAAAAGCTACTTCCAAAAAGCTGCTAATGAAAATTCTAATGATCACTGCAGAAGAATGCCCTATCCCTAACTGAACACGGAGATGGTAAAGAACTACTGGGCACCATTTCATTCTCTTATGCATGAGAGGGTCCAATTCTACAGCATCTAACAAAACCAAGTTATTATATTGCTTGTTTTTCAAAGCCTTGCAAAACTCAAAGTTCCTTGTGGATACGAATTTTGTCTCGTTACTTGCTATAGGCTAGTACGAGAAGTGGTTAGATATTCACCAAAAATCTGTTTCTTCTTCCTGTAAACACAACTGGGCTCTTTCCAGAGTCCTTTATAGTTGTTGTTGTTAAGTACCGTGGAGTCAGTTCTGACTCAGCTACCCTGTACAGGGTTTCTGAGGCTGTAAATCTTTACCGGAGCAGAAAGCCTCATCTTTCTCCTGTGGAACCGCTGGTAGTTTTGAACTGCCGACCTTGAGGTTAGCAACCCAATTCGTAACCATTACGCTACCAGAGCTCCTTCCTTTATAGTTAGTATGACTGAATTCTAGTTAACAGGACATGGGTGGAAATAGATGGTGCCACTGCCAAGCCTGGCCCATGAAAGTCTGCTACACAAACTCCTGCTTGCTTTCCCCCTTCTTCCAGATGATGGCAAGGCCCTAGGGGATGATAGAGGTACAAGATCAAAGGAACTTGGGTTGCTGAATGACTAAGTATGGGAGAGTGCCCCAGTAATGTACCTACCCATTCAGGACTGCTTTGTGAACAAGAATGTGTTCTGTATTGAGTCATTAGCCTATCCTCACTAAAACAATTCCCAATGCCAAGAACAGTACCTGGCTCATATAATTGGCCCTCGATAGATATGCATTGAATGATTAAATATTGAACGTTTAATAATTGTTTGTCTCCTTATTCCAACCCCTAACCATCTAAGCTCCTTGAGAAAAGGGAAGCATCCTGTTCATCTCTGCCCTATCGATGCCTTCCAGTATACCTAAAACTTGTTAGAAGTCCAGTGTGTGTTGCATTGGTGTTTTGGGTATACAATGATTGACAACACCCCACACCTAATGTATACTGTCTCTAAAAGTGTGAAGTCTAAGGATAGTTCCTTACTATTGTAACTACCAATGTTTATAATAGTGTCCTAATGTGGAGCTGTAGGGTAAGCACTGGATTGTTAGCCTCAAAGTTGGTAGTTCAAACCCACCAGCCACTCCTTGGAAACACTCTACAGGGTCTCTATGAGTCAGAACTGACTCGATTGCACTTAACCACCACAACAGCAACCTTTGTACAGCTCTTTAGAGTTTACAAAGGGCTCATCACTTGATCCTGAAATTAATTGCAATTAATTCACTAGTTCTATAAACATTTATTAAGGGCCCACAACATGCTATAGAGCCCTGAGTGGTGCAAACGATTAAGTGCTTGACTACTAGCCAAAAAGGTGGTGGTTCGAACCTAGTTAGAAGTCCCTTGGAAGACAGGCATGGTGATCTGCTTCTGAATGCTCACAGCTTTGAAAACCATACAGGTCAGTTTTACTCTGTGCATTTGGACAACTTACAACAACAACTCTAAGTTAGCCCCTGGTTTAAGCATCTGAACCTAGTAGAGGTTTAGGAAATATGAGAACTCAAAGTTCTCAAGAAGTTGCAATTGCCTCTCAGAAGATTAAAGACTTTCCTGTGCCATATAGCTGATACGTTGAGCAGAGATACTGGGGCTGCCTTCTCCCTTAGTGCAAGTGTCTGGGTGGTTTGCCAGACTTGCCTGGAGCTAACAACCCGGGTAGCAGCTCTCCTACTCTCCCAGGTTATTGGTATGTGCATTCTAAGCCTGCCCTTTTCTATACATTCTTTTTCCCTTCCAGTGCCAAGATTTCAGTAGACAATTTAGAATGGGTTCCAGGCCGTTTAGCTCAGTCAGGGATTTGGGTGAAAATTTCCTCCCATCCAGCCCTGGCCTCAGAGAACCCATTAGGGTGTGACTGGTCTGTGTGAAGGAGGGGGAGAGATATATTCAGGCACATGGTTGGAGCAGGAGCTGCTGCATTTACCCGTTCTAACTTGGCTGTACACAGTATGTCTATAATGGGCTGTTTGGAAGACTCAGGACAAGAAGCCGAGGAGGCTGTGACTTGTCTCAACAGAGATAGCAGAGACCCCTACAGGGCTGCCTGAAGGCTTTCTTATTTGTCAGTGCAAAGAGGACAAATGGTGTCCAGTGCAGGTGAATGAAGAAAAAGAGGAGGATTTGTCCACCAGGGCTTCCAAGGACTCAGCCTTTCCAGTCTGTAGAATCCTTGGCGACTCCTCTCCATGCCTGGGTGCCTCTCTCTGTAAATATATTCAGGCTGCTCTCATAGTGCAGGATGTCCCACATACCGTACATCTGAGGTGGGGTGAAATACAAATATGCCTTTTCATAATAGCTTTACACCTGGACCAGCAGAGGACTGGTTTATTACCTTGGTAAACAAAAGTTAGAATTCAAGCAAAGTACAAACTTTGCCCAAGGCACTTCTGACAGTGCACCTTGTGTTTGTGAAGTGAACTCTCTCTCTCTCTCTCTCTCTCTCTCTCTCTCTCTCTCTCTCTCTATATATATATATATATATATAGAGAGAGAGAGAGAGAGAGAGAGAGAGAGAGAGAGAGAGAGAGAGAGAGAGAGAATTTTGTTTGGTTTTGTGTTTTTCTAGCATTTTGAAAGCATGCCATTTGGTTTTTGGGAAAAAAAATGTATATATGCAAATTTCTATTTCCCAGAGAACTCTTGGAGTGACAATTAGGATTTATGGTGGAAGACAGAGAAAACCAGTTTGGGGAACACATAAAGGAACTAGAATTTAAAACTAAATGTAAATGAAACATTAAACACTAAGAAATATCTACTCAGTGCCTATTTTGTGCCAAGCACAGACTCATGAACTTTCATAAATATAATTTCATTTAATCTTCACAACCACATGAAGTAGAAAATGTTGACGAAGACATCCATTTTACAGGTGAGGAAACTGAGGCTAAGGCTGCTGAAGTGATTCAAACCCTAGTTTTCTAATTCCAGATTCCAACCTCCATACAAGGTCACAGATTATGTGGTATCCTGTCACTTGCCTTCACCTCTCTATGCAATCCATTTTTTTTCTGTATTGTTCTCTGCCTGTACTTGGGGAGATGACTGATCTTTGCTGTATTTCTGCCCAGAAGGTCTCCAAGCTCTTTACCAGTCACCTTTACCAGTGATTAGACCTGCGCCACCCTCTTAGTTTACAGCATTGCCACACATGGGTAACATGTGAATTCAATTCTCCTCCAAATACACACCCTTAAAAGCAAAGGCAGCCACAGATAAGCAAGGATGCATTTTGTATTTGGGTGGCTCCACAAACGTCTCTGTCTTCTCCCATCGCCAACTTGGACAAATCAGATTAACTTCAACTAAAGCATCTGCACTCTTTGGAGTCTCTTCCAAAACAAGCCTTTGAACCTGAAGAACTTTGCTCATCTCTGTTTGCATGTGGTCAGCTGGGGCTTGCCCCATTGACAGCTTAATCCAGTGAAACATTAATTCTTTCATCCACAGATGAATTTCCCAAACTTATAAAGTAAGAATGAACTTTTTAGGCTTTTTTTTTGAAACTATCTTGTCAGCATGAGCCTGCCTCCATTGATGAAGAAGTCCTTGAGGGAAGACATTAAAATGAGGCTAGAGAGAGGTGATGTCATCACGTCATTGTTAACTCAGCAGTTTCAGGGCTCCAGAGCTGTGGCTTCATTTGCATAATTTCATGACAGAATCCAGTGTCCCTCCACTCCCACTGGCTACCATTAATGCAGTCCTAATTGCAGATGCTTGAGGAATGGCTTTGGCTTTATTTATTGCAAGCTTTTAAAAAATGATTGGAATGCAAATGCGTATTGCAATGGAACAGAATCAGTTGAAAATTGATTAAACACAATTGCTATGTTGGCGCACTCAGGGAAAATAAATGGGGTTCTCTGGGTTAAGAGACAAAGCTGATCAAGGACGTTTGCTTTGGAGATTCTGTTATGAAGACCAGGGAGACCAAATAGTAAAATGTTAGCCTTGAAATGAACTTTAAAGATCATCTTATACAACCCCTTTCTCTTACAAAGGAGGAAAATGAGACTCAGAGTGGAACAAGCCAGGGCTTCGCTGACTCTCTGGCCAGAGCTCATAGCTCTTCCCTTTGCCTCTACATGGCCTTCTAACTACAATCTTGTAACTCCCACCAAATGACTGAGTAGGACTATGCAAATGAGATTCTTGTAGCTCACCAAGGAGATTGGATAGCTAAATAATAAAGCAAATAAAGTGTATGGAGCCCCTGTAAGTGTGAGACCATGCAGGTAAAGTATACAGAATCCTAACATGGGGGTTGGTCAGTTTTGCCATCCTGCTAGGCTTAAAATAGCCAATTCCAAAGCATAGGAGGAGACCTCATGATCAAGAAAGAAGAACCAAGAGTTGAGTTGTCCCTTGGACCTAGGAGCCTCCTAGAACTAGGAGACCAAGAGAGAGCTGTAATACCAAAGATGGCAGGTTACCAATGGCAGCAGAGAAACGGTGGCAGCATAGGCTGCCAACAGGAGACAGAATGGTGGGTGTGGTGACCCACAGAGCAGGAGAGGCAAGCGCCTTTGGGTAGGAAGCTTGTTGGTGGAGTTTCATAACATGGGCCTGATGAGGCAGAGACCAAACCAAGGGGCTAAGAGCCAGAGGGCCATCTGCCTGAGGGAAGAGCTGAGAAGAAGTTGTTCTGATTGAAGAACGGGATCCTGCATAGTTTCTGATCCCGAATTATAACCTACTAACAAACCCAGGAGGAGCTCTGGTAGCGTAGTGGTTAACCTCAAGGTTAGTAGTGTAGGCTGCTAACCTCAAGGTTGGCAGTTCAGAACTACTAGCCGTTCCACAGGAGAAAGATGAGGTTTTCTGCTCCCGTAAAGATTTCCAGCCTCGGAAACCCTGTACAGAGTCGCTATGAGTCGGAACCAACTCCACAGTATTTCACAACAACAACAAACTCCATGGATTCTTAGTATGGTGCTTTAGGATCAGCACTGAACTGTGAGCCACAAAACAGTTCAAACCCATTACCTGCTCCTTGGCAACCTTGTATAGGGTTGCTATGAGTCAGAACCAACTCAATGGCACCTAACAACAACAACAGTAAACCCCATAGTCATTACGTATTGTTTTTGAGTTCTGTGTGGCCATTTACAAAGAATTAGCAAACCCAGGAGAGTAGACAGTGCTGTGGGAGGGGCAGCTGGTGTCAGAATTGATAGAAAAGTTGGAGAGGAGGCGTGTCTGACTTTTGCCTCATAGGAATCCACATGGTGCTGTTGCTGTTGATTCTCCTTCCACTTTGCTAAGTTAAAGGAGGTCAGACAACACCCCCCATGTCTTTTGTATAGCCCTCATGCTGGCTTTCCTACCAGGAGAGAGAAAAATTCAATAAAGACAAGAAACTGGCCCTAAATCCTGGCTTGGATCAATTTACCCTAGCTTTTTATTAATGTTTTAAAATATACATCCATAGTTTAGAAAGGTATAGAAAGACATTTTCCCTGAAAACGATAAGAGACAAGAACCCTGGAACATTTCTTATACATTGAATGGAAATGTTACTCAAGATTAGATCTTTGCATATATTTTCTATGATTATGATCCTAGACCCAATATGCAACGCTTTTTAAAAAAAAAAAAATCTGTATTTCTTTCCTACTTTCAACTTCATTCTCATAAACCTTTTTGCATTTTCTTGGTGGTGAGCAGGATTCTGGGGCCCCTGTTATTGGTAAGTATGAGGGTAAGTCAAAAAGTACTGCTACAAAATCATAGATCCCTTTATTAAAGAAAACTTCTCAAAATGTGAAGCTATTGTTTCTCAACATATTCCCCATATTTCTGAAGGCAGTGTTTCATATATTTAGCCCTTTCTCAAAGAAGTTTGCATTCTTCAATTTACCCCTTGTCAGCAGTTTTTGCATGCTCAAGGAATTTGAATCGTGTTCCTTTGAAATGATCTTTGAGTTAGGGGGAACAAAAATAAGTCTGAATAGAGAAGATCAAGCCTGTAGAGTGAATGGGGTAATGTTTTCCAATGAAATTCTCATAACACAGCCCTTCCTACCCTTGAAGAATGAGCAGGGATATTGCTGTGATGGGGAAAAAATAAAATTCCTTCTGTGCAACTTTTCTGGCCTTTTTCTCAACAATGAAATTTTCAGTTTTTAAAAAACTTTTCCTACTTAACAGCCATGATCACCCAGTGCCCTTTGAGAGACTTTATCAAGATTCCCCCTTTTGGACACATTGGGCCATTGGCATAACATAGTCCACAAAGAAATATTCTACATCCTGCTTTCGTGAATAGTGTCTGGGATCTTAAAAACTTATGAGCAGCCTTCTTAGGTATAACTATTGGTATCTTTATGTGAAGACGAAAGAAGAATGATGAGAACTGAAGATGCTTGGGCTCTATTAGCCCAGTGGACTTGTGAACACCAGTCTCCATGACTCTGAGACCAGAAGAACTAGACGATGCCTAGCTACCATTACCAGCTTCTCTGGAAGGGATCACATTAGAAGGTCCAAGATACAATGGCAGAAAAAATGGAACAAAACCCAAAATTATGAAAAAAATATTGATCTTACTAATTAGAAAGAGACTGGAAGAATCTGAGACTATGGCCCTCAACCACCCTTCAGGTCTGGAAAGGAACTCACCCTCATGGGCCTATTTTCAGCCACACGGTAAATAGGGATATAGGGGGAACAACAACACTAGTAAAGTATCTCACCACCGGAATGGCCAATCATTCAAAAGGACAACAATTACCTAAAGACAAATTTGAGAAGAAATGGAAAGGTGGGTAAAATGGAAATAGGAACCACAGAGAGGAAGCAGGGTAACTGTTGTTGCATAGAGGGGATTGTAATCATTGAGATGAAGCAAAGTGTATGATTTGCTGAATATAAAAGTAATGATCTTGTCTGCAAACCTTCACTCAATTCACAATAAAGTATTAAAACCAAACAACAAACATTCCCCCTTTGGAGTCCCAAGAAACAGTCACCATAACCTTTGGATCTGATCTCTCTGCCTTGAATTGAACTGGCCCGACAGATTCCCTTAGAAACTAAGGCTTTGATTGGACCTTTCTTTTGAAGGCACTTTCATGAGTCAGACAAGTGTATTACTGAGAGAACTTGTCTGCAGTCATTTACTGATTACAGAGACATGCTTGATTGAGCACGTTTTGTTTGGAATAAATCCATTCATGTATGAACTGGAACCTTAGTAATGATGTTTTTGGACTTATCATTGTAGAATCAATCAGTCCACGACGGGCTTCTAAATTGATGTAAATGAGAGAGCAATAGAATATTAAGGAAGCTTAGTGATACTCGAAACTTCAGTTTACAGGGGAGTGCAGTGTCATTGTACAAGGTGGATGTCTCAAAGCCATCAGCCACTCCATGGGAGAAAGATGAGGCTCTCTGATTCCACAAAGATATACAATCTCAAAAGCCCTCTGTGCGGGGTCACTGTGACTTGAAACTAGCTCAATAACACTTAACAAGAACAAGCAACAATAGTGACACAGAGCGGTAGAGTGACTTATCCAGGGTCACTCAGTACAAGAATGGATTAGAAACCTTTGGTTCTCCACACCATGTGGAAGCAAGTTCCTTTTATCTGAGAGTTACGAAACATCTCCCTTTGTAATACACAGTAATCTTTTATGAATAATTAAGGGTTTGCCTAATTCCAATAGGGTCCTGGAAGTGCAGTGGTTAAAGCACTCAGCTGCTAACTTAAACTTTGGTGGTTTGAACCCACTGGTTGCTCTGGAGGAAGAAAATGTTGTAGTTAGCTTCATAAAAATCTATAGCTCTGGGAACCTATGAAGCAGTATTACTCTGTCCTATGGGGTTGCTCTGAGTTGGAATTCAACTCAATGGTAATGGGTTCAGATTTATTTGGGACACAACTTCAGACATCAGCAGATTCATTGCAGCCTGACTCTGACTAATCGTCAGGCATCTCCAATGGATCATGTGTTATTCTTGACAACTTTTATGTCATGAAAAGACTGGTACACTGAAGTCAGAGGAATTTTCCAACATTACATGGTGAATCAGTGAAGGCTATGAAGTAACAGGATTGTGTTGTTAAGTGCCTTCGAGTCAGGTGAACTTGAACTGCTGACCTTGCAGTTCAAACAGCTTTGCAGTCTGGCGCATTAACCCATAGTGCCACATCAGGAGTCTTACTGGATGAAAAATCAGAAGACATAGACTCCAGACCTATACTACCTCTATGGAGTCCTGGTGTAGTGCTCTAGGATAAGCACTGGACTGCTAACCACAAAGTCAGGGGTTAGCAAACCCACCAGCTCATCCTCAGAAACCCTATGCAGGATTGTTATGAGTTAGAACCAATACAATGGCACTGAACAACAACAATATCACAACAACAATACTACCGCTAGCCATGTGGGAGATCTTGGGCCAGTCATTTCTCTCTCTCAGTCTCAGTTTCCCCACCCAGAGAAAGACTTTGCTGTGTGACATTTAAGAACCTGTTCAGTTCTAATGGTCTATAGGTCTAGAGTGCAAGGCTCAGAGCTGTTTCTTGTCTAGAGCACAAGCACATGAACCCAGAAATTGATTGCCAAGTGACACACCTCCAGAATTCTCAAATATCCACTTACATGCAAAGAATTTAGAAACCATCTTTGTCTACAATTATTTCAAGGTGAAAAATGTTCTGCTTCAAAATTTGTATGTAAAAACATATTAGCAATAATTTCAATTTAAGATTTTCCCATGGATTCTGTTTTTCTTAAACTCTTGATGACTATTGCTTATCTGTTGGTAAGAGCAAACATATAATACAATGAATAAACTAATGACATACAAATAGCAATAGGAAAACTCAGATATGCTATCTTTATGATGTTTACTTTTTGAGGTGTGGTAAGAAAAAGAAATAGTATTTATTGAACACTTACCACATACCATACAACTTATATATACCATCTGATTTAAGATCTTCAGGCAATCAGTGTTATTTATGTTCCTTTTATAGACGAAACTAAGGCTCCAGGATTATATAATATTCTAATGCATATAAACTGGTAAGCAGTTAAGTTCAGATTTTAAACTAGATTTTTCTGGTTCCATAGCCCACATTTTCCACAATTCTAAGCTACATGCCTAAAATACAACCATATTCTTTGTTGGCAAAACTATTCTTCCATCACAGAGGGAAATTAAATATATCAACATTTTCTTTTCAGTTCCACAAAGAGTTCGCCTAATTCCAATGGGATCCATGGACTCCCCAGGCTTCAACATCTGAACATCTTAGAAAATTGGTCAAAAGTATCTGAGACATTAATATGATTTAACTCAATAATTCAGAAGAAGCCTATCGAAAACGTTGTTGTTGTTGTCAAGTGTCATAGAGTCAGTTCTGAGTCTTAACAACCATGTATAGGGTTTCCAAGGAGCAGCTAGTGGGTTTGAACTGCTGACCTTGTAGTTTGCAGTCTAGTGTTGATCCTACAGTGCCACACCATAAATAGTACTCATATATCCATGAAATCAAAGGTCAGGTGATTGTTGGCTTTTTTAGAATTCGTGCCACATGGAATATGCACCAAGTTTTTGTTCTGACCCATCCTGTAATACTCCTAGGGATAAAGAACAGAATAATGATTCTGGTTCAGAGTCTCTTCTATGAGAGAGAGCAAGAGAAAGTCTGTAAAATGTCCCCTCAGAGTGGCTCATCTGTTGTTGTTAGGTGCCATCGAGTCGGTACTGACTCATAGTGACCTTATGCACAGCAGAACAAAACACTGCCCGATCCTGGACCAACCTCACTATTTTTGCCATGCTTGAGCCCATCAATGTTGCCATTTTGCCAATCCATGCCATTGGGGGTCTTCCTCTTTTTCTCTGACCCTCCACCTTACCAAACATGATATCCTTCTCCAGCGACTGGTCCCTCATAGACTATCCCTAAAGCCTGTAGAGCAACCTACGACCAGAGACCATAAATTCATTCATGTAACATTCATTTGCAGTCTAGGATGCTGGGCCACATCTAATTTAGTGAGAACAGACAAAAAGTTTGATCTTGAACTGATCTTGGGCACCTAACCCATGTCAAACCTAGATCCCAGAAACAACTGTGGATGGTTGTGTTGTCTCTACTTGGTTCCGGAATCTAGAGATTAAAATCAAGTGGCAAAAAGCTCTGCATATTCTGTTTTGGTTTGAACAGAATGAAAATCACCATGCCCATTTTGTCACTCTGTATTTATCAGAAAACCAGAGAATGGTCAAGTTTGAAATGACTAGAAATTTAGCTGTTAGTCCAGTTCAAGGAACTCCTTTGAGATATGAAATTATTGAGCTTCAGTGAGTAAAAAGGTTGCCCAAGGTCACCCATAGCACTTGGGGGCAAAGCTGGGAAGAAAACTCAGAGCTCCATGCTTCTTTCACTGTCTTTGTCTGATTATCTTCATAATGAAAAAGACACTAGCCTACAATGAAAAGAAGTCAGTCTTTGATTACAAAAAATTACAGATAAATCTGCACTCCCTAAACTGGTCTGATTCTATGAGCTAGTAATAAAATCACCGGAACCTGCAGCAACTATGACCATCCTAAAAACCTTAGACAGTTCTATGCTTTGTGCAGCACATTCCCTAGAGGTCTGCAACAGACTACTTTTCTCTTGTGGGAAACTTACTGTTTCAAGACAAATTCCATCACCTCCTCTATGGAGCTCTGGTGAATGTGTATAGTTATAACTTGTTGTTAAGTGCCATCGAGTCGATTCCAACCCATAGTGACCCTGTTTAGGGTTTCCAATGAGCAGTTGGTGAGCTTGAACCACTGACCTTTCAGTTCAAACAACTTTGCAGTCTGATGTATTAGACAACAGCGCCACAAAAATTACATATTTACACTCCTAGATATAGTTGTTATTGTTTCTAAGTGCCATCGAGTTAATTCCAACCTATAGTGACTCCATATAGGGTTTCCAAGGAGCAGCTGGTGAGCTTGAACTACCATCCTTGCAGTTCAAATCGACTTTGCAGTCCAGCGCATTAACCCATAGCACTGCACCAAGGCTCCTAGATACAGAGATACGTCCATGTTTTCAACGATGGCTTTGCTGTTTCACTTATTTAATTAATTTTAAGGATCACAGCAAAATACAAAACAAGAATTTGGGGGTTGGCTTGAGGAAAAAAAAACTTAATGCATATAAAAGTTAAACTGCTTGCAAGAAGCATCAACCATAAATAATAGCAGAGAATGTTTTTGTTCACAGTGACATGCAAGTACTGCTAAACGTGAGAATCTAATATGTAGCAGAAACTATGAAAATATTCATACCCTCTGTTTTGAATTGAATTGTGTCCAATGATAAGTGCTATTTATGTGGCGTTGTAGGTTAAGTACGGGACTGCTAACCACAGGGTCAGCACTTCAAACTCACTAGCCACTCCTTGGAAAACCTACACAGGGTCCCTTTGAGTTGACACAGACTTAACCATACTTAACAACAACAACAATTTCTGAAGTATAATCCCATTTGGGACTGAGTTTTTTGTTATGTTAATGGGACAGATATAGTATGTTGTTGTTAAGTGCCTTCTAGTGGGTTCTGATTCATAACAACCCTGGATAGGGTTTCCCAGGAATAGCTGGTGAGTTTGAACTACCAACCTTGAGGTTCAAATCAGCACATTACCCTGCAGCGCCACACCAGGACAGGGTGTGATCCAGCACATTACCCTGCAGCGCCACACCAGGACAGGGTGTGTCTTATATCAATTTCTTACAAGATATAGAAGAAGCAAACAGAGATGGAGGAGGATAGATGCCAAACCACATGGAGATTTCCAAGGAATCGGAAAGCAGAAGCTGAATAAACAAGAATTTTTCTCCCGAGCTGACAGAAAGTAAAAGCCTCCCTTTAGAGTTGGTGCCCTGATTTTAGACTTCCAGCCTTCGAGACTGTGAGAAAATAAACAACTGTTTGTTAAAGCTACCCACTTGTGATATTTCTGTTATAGCTGAAGAACTAGATCACTAAGATATCCTCAAAGTTGTTAATTCCAATGAAGTTGAAAATGATTCAAATACTCAAAATTAGTTATTCAAATCAAAAGATACCCACAAAAGATATGGAACATTATATTGCTTTAAAGATACAGTTTTAAATTGTCAAATATGTACACTATGTTGATTTATAGAAATGTTTATATAAAATGATGCTAACTTAGTGATATATACTTACAATTCTGTGAAAACTCATGATTTGAGAAAGATAAAAATTTAAGCAAGGTAAAACAGAACTGGGTAAATTCTTTTTTTTGCTTACTTTTACAAATTGTATACAAACCAAGGAGTCCTGGTGTGGCACTGTACGAAAATCAGTGGACTGAAAGGTCAATTTGAACCACAAGGTCCGCAGTTAAAATTCACCAGCCTCTCCTCAGAAAGCTGATACAGGGTTATTATGAGTTAGAACCCTTTCAACAGCACTTAATGACGGACAACATACAAACCAAGTGTGGAAAATAGTGAAAGCCTGTACACCAATTACTAAAATAACTTCCCAGGTGATTTGAAATTCCAGAAAGTTATCACCAAAAGGTAATAGAAAAACAAATGTTTATACACTGCCCTTTCTCTAAGAGTATAGGTAGGTCCAAGTTTCTGTAGCATGACTTGGAATATATTTGTCAAATTTTTAAAGTGTGGCTTTCTTCATTCCATCAATTCTACTTTTTAAATATCATCCTGGAATAACCAGAGATCCAAAGACATTTAGCTCACAGTTATTTGTGATGGGAAAAAGGGAAACTACCAAAGTATCCAACAGTAAGAAACGCATTGAATACATGTATGCATATTGTTGTGGTTATTACACTGTGGCATCGTGGAGTTGGTTCCAACTCATAGCGACCCTGCACAGGGTTTCCGAGGCTGTAAATCTTTACTGGAGCAGAAAGCCTCATCTTTCTCCTATGGAACAGCTGGTAGTTTTGAACTGCTGACCCTGAGGTTAGCAGCCTGATTCGTAACTACTGCGTTACCAGAGCTCCTTGCATATATGCATAGAATGAAATCTCTAGGTGACCATTTAGAACATCTTGCAGTGGCAGAGTACTTAGTATTGTGAAATAAAGTTTCATGAGCATTTTAATATACTTGATCGCCAAATAGAATATACCCTATAATTTCATTTTTGAAAAAGATGCATATGCACTGAAGTGTTAACCAAAACACTGACAAAGTTTATTTCTAATTGGTGAACTTGTGAGTGATTTTCATTCTTTTTTTAATTCCAATTTTTCAGGTAACAATTATGCAAAACAGGTAGCAGTTAAAATTGCATGATGAAAACTCTTGATGATTTTGTTGAGTTGAAACAGAAATTTTATCCCCCATATCCCAGCTGTTAAACATAGTCACTTCTCTCTTCTTTTGCCTATCCCTCCATGATATATAGGAAAACTCAGTGTAATCCTGGGTTTTCAACCAAACTGAAGAAGGTGGAGGGAACACTGCTTGGGCATAAGGCATCCACTGGGATCCATAGCCTGCCTTTCCTGCTGTGGTCTCACTTTTATCCAATAAATGAGTGAATTGAACTAGACCTTCTCTGGTGCCCTGTGTACTGGTGGTGTTTAATTCTAAGGGAAAGTTCCTGAGTGGGCAGAAGATTTGTAAAAGAGAGGGAAGTAAATTTGCTGCTTTCCCCACAACCTCTGGGTTTTTCCCCCCATTAGATATGCAATTAAAATGAGGTTCCTGTTGAGGGGATTTGGAGATGTGGCAGAGGCTGTTTTTGATAAAGGTATGGGAGGAATGAAAAGAGTTTATGAGATTAGGGTTCAAATCCTGGGAAGGTTAGAACTTGGTATTAGCTTGTTGTTGTTCTTAAGTTCCATCGAGTTGATTCTGACTCATAGCAATCCTATATGGGGTTTCTGAGGAGCAGCTGGTGGGTCTGAACTGCCGACCTTGTGGTTCGCAGTCCCGTGCTGATGCTACAGCACCACACCAGTAGGATTTTACTGCCAGCAGGTCCTCAGATCAGCATACTCCAAATCCCTTCTTTTCATGTCCAAAGGAGGAGATGAGGAGATTAAATCCTGAGACAGGGATCCTATGCTAAGCAGGAAGACTACTGTCCCAGAGCTAGGAGTTCTGAGTCTGATCCTGACTCTCCTGCTTCCCTGCTGGGAGATCTTTTCTCTGAGTTTCTTCTCAGTTCTGTTACCATCAGTCCAGAATAGGAGATATCTTAGACAAGATCTAACGTGGGTCAACATTAGTTAGAATCAACTGAATGGCAATTGGCTTTGTCTTCCCAGGGACTCAGTTTCTTCATTGGTGAAGTGAAAGATTGGACTGGATAAACTCAGAGCTCTTCTCCATGTCTAGTTATAAATAAAAGCCCTGAACTAGAATAGCTGCTCTTATAAACTCTGCTCATTATTTGGCTAATACTAAGCACCCTTACAACATATCACTATTGGGCAATGGTAATGTCTTGAATATAATGTGGGTCTTCTCCACCTATGTGACAAACAGAGTTGCACACAGTTTCCATACCTTTGCCTACTCACTTCTGTTCCTAGAAGAGCGCTTTTGTATTTGACTTTGCTGTTATATCAATGAATCATTATTTCTTGCCACTTTGCCTGCATATTTTAATTTTTTCCAATTTTCTTTTTTGTTGTCATTGTCCTTGTTTCTCTCTCTTTCTTTCATTCTCTGTTTCTTTTTTTTGGGGGGGGGGTGTATACTACTGGTGCATCACACAAAAGATGGAGACATTGCATTTCTCTGTATCCCTCACAAATTGGGGGCAAAAAGAAGCTCAATAGTTTATTGGTTACCAAGCAAAGTTCTACCACCCAATATACTCTGATTTAAAATACAAACTTGATTTTTATACTAGTATACTGCCAGCTGTTCCTCAGCAGAAAGATGAGGTGTTCTGCTCCTGTAAAGATTTACAGCCTCGGAAAACCTGTACAGGGTCGCTATGAGTTGGAACCAACTCCAAGGCACATAACCACCACCATGATATCTAGACATTGACAACCACATTAAAAATTAAATATGAGTCACTGTTCATGCTTATTCCACACAAAGCCACATTTCATTGTTACATATAAAAAGTGAAGTGTTGAATACTAATTGCATGCTGGCCTCTGTGTGGGATGTCTTCCCTTCTGTCAAGCACAGCCTCTACTCTGGGAGACTCCCAGTGTGGAGAGGACTCCACCCAGGGTGGGGCATCTCCTGAGGTGAAGACAAAAGCAGGCTCACCCAGTGGCATGCTGCATTGTTAGCATGGACTGTCCTCAGAAATCATGTTGATGACATCTTGGTAGCATGCACTTGTCCATTAACAAGACCTTGGCAAAAGACAGTTTATAATCTCCACTTCCAGTGTGTGGAGGGTGGTATTCCAGGCACAGGAGGAACTAGGCCATAAAATTTCCATTATCATCCACCCTCCACCTACCTTGAAGAGAAGTCATTTTCTTCACAAGTTAAGTAGATGGATCATTCAGTTGTACAGCATTCATTTTAGTGCCAGTGTTTGGTAGTAGATGAGACTTACTCCTTGAAGAGTTCACTCAAGATCCAAACTGCCAAGTTTTAAATCCTGAATATTCACCTTCCTCATTGTGGAAGCATGGACAAATCACCTAACTTTTCAGGTCTTCAGTTGCTCATCTGTAAAATAGGAATAATAATAATGACACTTACCACTTGTAGTTGCTGTAAAGATTAAATGAGCAGATTAACACAGAACAGTGCCCAGCACAAAGTAATCATTTCAGCTGTCACCATGAGTTGGGGAGAGGGATTGGTCAATCATTAAATTATGCACAGTGCATTAAATACGTTAATAGAGATATACCACAGGGAAAGGCTCAATCTGGGGGAAATTCACAGAAAACACTTGATCACTTAGGGTTTAATCAGAGAAGCAGAACTACTATTGTTGTTGTTGTTGTTATGTGCCATGCAGTCAATTCCGACTCATAGCAACCCTGCACAGGGTTTCCAAGGCTGTAAATCTTTATGGGAACAGAAAGCCTCATCTTTCTCCTACGGAAAAACTGGTAGTTTTGAACTGCTGACCATGAGATTAGCAGCCTGATTTGTAACCACTATGCTACCAGAGCCCCACTATACATAATATAAAATCAGAGATAATTTACAGGGTTTAATCTTTACAGTTGTAAGAGCTGGTTAGTCAGTCTGTGTGGGGCAGTTGCTTCTGAGTCTAGTATAGGACTTGAAGTCAGCAGGACAGGCAGTGAAAAAAGGATGGGCATGAAGCTTTGAAAGCAATGATGGACTGGCCTCCCCAAGGTACACCGGTACCCATTTCTGCCCCTTACTGTTTCCAAGTGATGATGTTGATGACCTGCTGAACAAACTGGTACCCTTCAGCATGGAGCTGTACATATAAGGCCAGAATAGCTGAATGAGGAGATCTGGTGAGAACTGGAGGAATTGATTATTCAGCTGCTGTCCCAACTCCACAAAGGGAACCAGCAAATTAGAGGCGACACATGCAAGATGCTATGGGACACAGTGTCCTGTACCAATCTACATGCTAAGAAATAGTAGTTTCACTTCTATATTCCAGATTTGCAAAATGTCTCTTGTGGCCAACACTAATCTGGAACTATGCAGGGAAAAGGAATCTGGGAAATGTACTATGGTAAGCGGAAATCATCAGACAATCTCTTTGATATCCCATGCGAGTAAAGTTTTACTAAAGGTAATACAGAAACGGCTGCAAGCATACATTGACAAAGAACTTCCAGAGTTTCAAGCTAGATTCAGAAGAGGACGTGGAATGAGGGATATCATTGCTGATGTCCGATGGATCTTGGCTGAAAGCAGAGAATGCCAGAAAGATGTTTACCTGTGCTTTATTGACTACACAAAGGCTTTTGATTGTGTGAATCATGACAAGCTATGAACAACATTGCAAAGTATGAGTATTCCGGAACACTTAATTGTGTTCATGAGGACTCTGTACATGGACTAAGAAACAGTTGTTCAAAGAGAACATGGGAACACTGAATGGCTTAAAATTAAGAAAGGTGTATGACAAGGTTGTATTCTTTCACCATACTTGTTCAACCTGTATGCTGAGCAAGTAATCTGAGAACCTGGGTTATATGAAGAAAAATGTGGCATCAGGATTGGAGGAAGACTCATTAACAACCTGCGATATGCAGATGACACAACCTTGCTTGCTGAAAGTGAAGAGGACTTAAAATATTTACTGATGAAGATCAAAGAGCACAGTCTTCAGTGTGGATTGCATCTCAATGTCAAGAAAACAAATATCTTCACCACTGACTGGACCAATAAAAAACATTCTTATCAATGGAGAAAAGATTGAAGTTGTCAAGGACTTCATTCTTCTTGGATCAACTATCAACACTCACGGAAGCAGCAGTCAAGAAATCACATGACATATTGCATTAGGCAAATCTGCTGCACAAGACCTTTTTAAAGTGTTGAAGAGCAAAGATGTCAGCTTTAAGGCTAAGGTGTACTTAACCCAAACCATGGTATTTTCAATAACCTCATATGCATGCAAAAACTGGACAATGAATAAAGAAGACTGTAGAAGAATTGATGCTTTTGAGTTATGGTGTTGAAGGAGAATATTGAAAGTACCATGGGTTGCCAAAAGAACCAACAGATCTGTTTTGGAAGAAGTGCATCCAGAGTGCTCCTTGGAGACCAGGATGGCCAAACTTTGTCTCTCATACTTCGAACATATTGTCAGGAGGGACCAGTCACTGAAAAAGGATATCATGTTGTCTAAGGTGAAGGGTCAGAGAGAAAGAGGAAGACCCCCAGTGAGATGGATTGGCAAAATGGCAACATCAATAGGCTCAAGCATGGCAACAGTTGTGAGGTTGGCCCAGGATCAGGTAGTGTTTTGTTCTGTTGTGCATAGGGTCGCTATGAGTCGGTACCAACTCGATGGCACCTAACAACAACAAACAAAAGTATTGTGACAAAGTCATCTAAACTTTTTTTAAACAAAAATATCCAAATGTGAAGATATTGCGTCTTTACAAATCTTCTATAAAAGTCAGTAAACTTCTGTAAGTAGTACTTCTATCTCTTTAACCCTTCCTTGTAAAATTCTATGCTCTTCCATTTACACCACGTAAAAATAGGAGTTTTGGCATCTGTTAGGAACTTAACTTGTGTTTCTTTTAAATGCTCTTTGAGTTTGGGAAACAAAAATGAAGTCTGAATGGGCAAGATTAGGGCTGTAAGGTAAATGGGGTAAGGTTTCCCAGTGAAACACTTGAAGGACAGCCCCTATTGCCCTCAAAATATGAGCAGGGGCATTACCATGATGACCAAAAACAAACAAACAAACACACAAATTCCTTGGTGCAATTTTCCTGGACTTTTTCTCATTGATACAGTTTATCAATGTTCTTAAAACTTGAAACTTACTTCTAATATGTCCCTGTGGTGATTTTGTATATTATGATAAAATCTACTATGATTACTCCTTTATGATTCCGAAGTTCAATCACCATAACCTCCTGAGCTGTCTTGAATTGAACTGAGCCACCAGATCCCCTTGGATGTCACAGTTTTGATTGCACCTTGTTTTCTGTATCATATTGGCAAATTAAGGCTGGTACTGGTTACAGTTCATTCCATAAAATCATCCTTGATGGATCTTGATGATCTTGATGGAAAGGTTAG
Source organism: Chrysochloris asiatica (assembly GCF_000296735.1). Classification (NCBI taxonomy): domain Eukaryota; kingdom Metazoa; phylum Chordata; class Mammalia; order Afrosoricida; family Chrysochloridae; genus Chrysochloris; species Chrysochloris asiatica. The sequence goes on along the minus strand of NW_006408695.1, from coordinate 6,124,405 downwards.
CTCTTTGAGCGAACTGACCTTTTCAAAGGTTCTGGCATCCAAAGAGCACAAATCTTGTGGAGGCAAAGATGTTTACTTACTGGAAATGCTGAAACTTTTGAGATCTCAGCTTTAGGAGTTATTGTATCCATGGTAATCTTAGGGTCTTCTTTCTCAAGTTTCTGAACTTGAGTCATAATTTCTTTATTCATCAAGGCTGATGGTCTCCCTCACTTGTCTCATCTTTGAGGTCTCCCTGACATCCTTAAAAATGCTTCATCCATCTAAAAAAACTGTTATTTTATGTAGGGTAGCTTTTCAATAAACTTGTTGCAAAGCTTCAGTGCTTTGAGAATATGTCCTTTTGAGCTTTGTTAAAATTTTGGTATCAACCCTGACCTCAAAATAGTCTTTTTACCCCTGACGCCAAAAGAATCTTTTTCTTGAAGGCACCCTACTGGGACTAGGACAACTAAATTAATAAAAGAACTTCACTACAGTCATTCACTGATTGCAGAGACACATTTTGCTTAAAATAAATCTGTGCATATAGGACCTGGAAACATAGCAGTAATATTTTTTTACTTACCCTTGTAATTACTTGCATAATTAAGTATAACATATTTTAAGGCTATGCATGGACAAATAATAGAAAAATTTAAAAACAACATTGAAACAACTTTCAATCACATCATGCAAAGATGTTGTTGCTATTTATCAGTGTAAATATCTTCCCATTTTTCCTAAATGAATATGTACAATTACACATTCTGTTTTTGTAACTCACTATGAAATATTGTAGACATATTAACATGCAAACATGTCAACAAGTACATACGTTTAGCTATTTTCCTAGTATATGTCAGGTATAGTGAGATGCAATTATGTACAATTTATGACTCTGCCCTCAAGGAGCTTACAAGCTAGACTACAGACTTACAAGAGAGACTACAGACTTTCTGAACTCTAGTCCAGTGAACTTTCTCCTACTTTAATCTCATTACTAGATGAATCTTGTCTCCCTACCATTTTTTTAATAGTTCCTAGCAATTTTAAATCATAGTGTTGTTAAAATTCTCTTTAGGCAGGGTGTTCTATTTATTTACCTTTGATACACAAATAATTCAGAATCATTTCATATTGCTTTTAATATTCAGTGAGGCTTTATATGAAATAACAGAGCATAGTTCCCAAAGGTTAGAAAGAAAATCTTTACAACATCAAGTGCTACTAGATGAAGTGCACAAAGAAATGTCTCCTGGCTTTCAAAAGAAGAGGACTTCCTTGTATCCTACCAGCATCCCTGCAGCAAGAGAAGACTGTCCCAGCGTCATATAAAAGGGCTTTGGAAATGGTTTTGGAGGCAGGGATTGATAGCAGCTAGGGTGGAGGTGCATTGAGGTTCACTATCATCCATACCACAGAATACCAGGCAAAGTAGATTCAGGGCAGAGCTCCAAAACTCAGAACCACATAGGTAGCAATATTATAAAAGTTTGAAGGCTTATCGATAGTGGAACTTGCAGTGAAAGTTAGAAATCGTACACTTTTGAATCTGCCGGGCTTGGCAGCTGGGAGCCGAAAACTTGGGTGAGACCAAATGGCAAGACCGAGTGGGGGAGCAGACATACCACTAAAAAACACCACAGGAACCTCGGAGCAGAGGAGGACAATACTCTTTTACAGTTTTGCTTTGTTCTGATTTTCTTTTTTTTGGTTTCTGTTCATTGCCTCCCCACCCCCACCCCCCCTGTTTGCACACCTCCATTCTGGTGACTAGAGGGGATACCTGAGTGAGTGGACACCCCCACCCTCACAGCTGGTGAGTTCTACTGCCATGTATGTGCACAGATACTCTCAGCCCAAAGGGATGTGGAGAGGGAAAGAGAGTTTAAAAATAAAACAGGGTGAAAATTAAATTAAATCCTGAGATACAGCATAACAACAAACAGTGGCATCTTGAAATCTCTCAGGCAGTTTGAAGGTAAGAAGCTGAAAGAGGACATTAAAGTCATACTCATATTAGGCAACAGATTTGTTTTGTTTTGTTTTTTTTCTTCTCTCCCTCCTCTCCCTTTTCTGCTATTATAGACTACAGTAACCAGTTTAGTTTTTGTTGTTTTGGTGTGTTTTTGTTGTTGTTTTGTTTTGGGTTTTTTTGCTGTTTTGCTGGTTTTTGCTCCCCTTTCTACCTTTGGGAGACTCTTTCTCTCCATATATTACCCAAGAATAAACAGCAACTGCTGCCATATAGTCAAGCTACAATCACACTCTATAAAACACCAAAATCCAGGAAAGAACCAATATAAACTGCCATATATCAGAGAGGCAGACAACACCTGTGAAAATTACTCTGAGTTAAGCAATAAGTAGAGTGAAAAGGGAAGCCCACATCCTGAACACATCTACCTGGAAGAAATCAGAAAGCATAAAAAATAGCAAAAGACATACTCAATTAAATATTAAGGCCACAGATAAACAATAAACATGTCCAAGATGCAAAAGCAGATGACCATATCAGCACATGTCTCAAAACAAGATAAAATGTCTGAGACAAATGACCTAGAGGTAGACCTGGACTACATTCTGGAAGGAGGGCAGGCCTTGGAATGCCTGAGAAGGAATTCAGAAAAATGATTATAAACTGTTTCAAAACACTTTATAATGGAGTTGAAAAAAATAAGGAAGAAGTCAGGAAAGTGCTCCAGGAACAATCAAATAAGATAGGTACAGCACTGGAAACAATTAAAAACCTACAGAAAGACATCCAAATGATCAATAATAAAATACCAGAAATAGACAATTCACTGAAAGGTCAAAGGAGTAGAATAGAAGAGATGGAAGACAGAACCATTGAGCTGGAAGACATTTCTCTCAATGCCACTAAGATAGAAGAGCAAGCAGAAAAAAGGATACAAAAATCTGAAGAAGGTCTAAGGTTCATGTTGGAAAACATGAAGAGGAATAACTTAAGAATTATATGCATTCCAGAATAAGAAGAATCACACAAGTCCACAGAGGAAATTATTGAAGAACTTCTGCTAGAAAATTTCTCTAACATCCTGAAAAGTGAAAATATAAACATTCAAGAAGCTCAACAAACCCCAGAAAGGATAGACCCCCCAAAAAAATCACCAAGACATATCATAATCAAGCTCTCCAAAATCAAAGATAAGAAGACACTCCTGAAAGCAGCTAGAGAAAACAGAAGTGTTACATACAAAGGCAAGCAAGTCAGATTAAGCTTGGATCTCTCAGCAGAAATCATGCAAGCAAGAACGCAATGGGGAGACATATATAAAACCCTGAAAGAAAGAAAAAAAAAAACTGCCAACCAAGAGTCCTTTATCTAGCAAAGCTATCAATCAAATATGTTGGTGTAATCAAAACATTCCAGGATAAACAGAAGCTAAAGGATTTTGCCAAAACCAACCCTACGCTACAAAACATCCTAAAGGAGGTTCTGTGGACTGAGAACCAAAAAGAACAGACAAAAACCAGAGATTGACATGCATGGCAGCACCTTCCAGAACTAAATTGACATAAGGAAGAGCCGAGAACAGAACAAAACTATAAGAACAAACTCAGAGAATCTGGGAGGTCAGTCTATGATCAAAACAATTACAACATAAAAGAAAGTAAACACATAGGAACAGAAATCCAGACGGTGAGAAGGTCAGGTAGATTACAGGATAAAAAGACTGCACTAAGTGGAGGGAAAAGTTAGTGGACTTTAAGGTAACCTCAAAGAAAATTAACACTTCACAACATAAACAAGAATATGAAAATCCAAGAATATGGAAACATTAAAACTATGAGGAATCTCACAAGAAAGAACACAAAAACCATGAACTCGGCCAAGGAAGACACACAGAACAAAAAAAGCAGCAACACCACAAAAAAGCAAACATAATGGCAGCAATTAATCCATACCTATTGATAATTACACTGAATGTATGTGGATTAAATGCACCAGTTAAGAGACGGAGGGTGGCAGCATGGATAAGAAAACAAGATCCTTTAATATGCTGCCTGCAAGAGACACATCTCACAAATAGAGACTAAAACAGATTAAAAGTCAAAGAATGGAAAAAAATAGACCAAGCTAATTGCAAACAAAAACGAACAAGAGTGGCAGTACTAATCTCTGATAAAATAAAATTTAAGGCAAAAACCAGCATAATAGATAAAGATGGACATTTTCTCATGATTAAAGGGACAATTGAACAAGATGACATAACCATAATAAATATCTATGCTCCAAATAAAAGTGCTCCAAAATATATAAACTCTAATAGATTTGAAGAAAGAAATAGACAAATCTATAATAATAGTGGGTGATTTTAATATACTGCTTTCAAAAATGGATAGATTAGAAAGAAACTTGACAAAGATGCAGAAGAACTAAACAACACAATCAGCCAACTGGACCTCATAGATGTGTACAGAGCAGCATTCAACCCAACAACCGCACAATACACATTCTTTTCCAGTGCACATGGAACATTCTCCAGAATAGACCATGTCTTTGGCCACAAAAAAATTTCCATAAATTTACAAATATCAAAATACTACAAAGCCTCTTCTCAGACCACAATGCTATCACATTAGAAATCAACAATAGGAAGATCAAGGAAATAAAGTTAAATACATGGAAACTGAATAACACCCTGCTAAAAGTGACTGGGTAGAAAAAGAAATTAAACATGAATTCACAAAGTTCCTAGAAACAAATGAGAACATAAAGAAAGTAAAACTCTCTCTAGTTGCAGATGATATGATCCTATAGAGAACCCTAAAGACTCAGTAAAAAAGCTACTAGACCTCATTGGAAAATTCAGTAAAGTGGCAGGATATAAGATCAACATACAAAAATCGGTTGGATCCCTCTATACCAAAAACGACAGCACTGAAAAGGACATTAGGAAAGCAATACCATTTATAATAGCCATCCAAAGGATGAAATATCTAGGAATAAATGTAATCAGAGAAACAAAGGACTTATACAAAGAAAACTACAAAACACTACTACAAGAAACCAAAAGAGACCTACAAAAATGGAAGAATGTACCATGCTCCTGCATAGGAAGACTTAACATCATGAAAATGCTGCCCAAAGCAATTTACACATATAATGCAATCCCAATCCAGATTCCAACGACATTTTCTTCAAAGAGATGAAAAAAACAATGACAAACTTTATATGGAAAGGAAAGAGACCCAGGATAAGCAAAGCACTGCTTAAGAAGAAGAATAAGGTTGGAAACCTCTTACTCCCTGATTTCAAAATTTATTACATGGCTATAATGGTCAAACAGAATCGAGAATCCAGAAATTAGCCCATCTGATTTTTGACAATGTACCTAAATAAATTGCATGGGGAGGGGATAGTCTCTTCAACAGATGGTGCTGGCAGAACTGGAAAGTGATATGCAAAAGATTGAAACAAGACTTTCACCTCACACCTTATACAAAAACCAACTCAACATGGATTAAAG
>NW_006408695.1:6097035-6118458 GCF_000296735.1 Chrysochloris asiatica | reverse complement strand
TGGAAAGCAATATGGTGCTTCCTCAGAAGGTTGGAAATAAAAATACCTTATGATCCAGCAATTGCTCTACTTGATATTTACCCACAAGAAATACAAGCCATAACATGAGTAGATATATGAACACCAATGTTCATAGCAGCGCTATTAACAATAGCTAAAAGATGGAGACAGCCTAAGTGCCCATCAACTGAAGAATGGATCAACAAACTGTGGTATATACACACAATGGAATATTATGCTATTTTGAAGAATAACAAGGAAGCTTCAAGCCACCACATAACATGGATGAACCTTGAGGACATTATGTTGAGTGAAATTTGTCAGTAACAAAAGGAGAACCACTGCATAGGACCACTACTGTAAAAGACTAAGAAAAAGAACCCATACTAAAGAGGTGGGGATTTTTTGCTGGTTTCTGGGATGTGGGAAATGGGGTGAGGGGAGGGGGGTAAGGTGGAGTACAGGGTAGGGAATAGACACAGTATAGTTTGGGTGCTACAGAGGGTGACAATACACAAGAAGGGGGAGAGGAATGGAAGAACAAAGTGGACAGGAAAAAAATTAGGCAGGTTTGCTAATGGGACAGAGGTAAATAATGATGTATGCACAACCTTGGAACAACAGGGTTCTGGGATGCAGGGATTGAGACATGGTTGAAATGGGGAAAAAGGGGGAAGTAATGTTAAGATTCTTGGCTGTGTTTTGAAATTTGGTTTCCCTGGCATACCATTAGAAAATAGATACTTGAGGGGGAGAGAAAGGAATAGACAGAAATATCACCATAAAAAGCTTGTAAGTCCGTCTTCGGCCTATAACTGATTCGAATACCTAAAATGGGACTACAGCGTGCCCAGTGAATGAGGCTTCCTGCAAAGCCTCTGCATTACATAAGACCATAGGCGGAATCCTGAACCGCATCCAGAATCTTCTGAGGTGGGAAATTTCCACTTGAAAGGACAAGCAGACCATCCTGGAACGGCTAGAAGAACAGAATATATGTCTTGAAAGAAGGACCTACAGGAAAAATACAAAACAATATAGGCAGTCCAACTGATTACTACAAGAACAAGCAAGTTGCTCGCCCAGGAGACATCAAGGCAAGTGGTCAGTTCCCCTCAGGGCAAACCCCCTTCCAAGACTAAGACTCAATGGGAATACATGCTCTGGATGATCAGAACTCAACTAAAAGAAGAAAGAAGAGAAAAAAAAGAGTAATCTGATACAATTTGATGAACTTGACCTACACCTATGGTTGCAGTAGCTCAAAAGAGGGAGGAAATCTTTATGGTGAGGATCATTCCTACCCCCTCCATACACAGAGTGGACAGGGATGGGCAACTTGGACATTGGATACCCAAAATGGGGGTGGGGGGCTACAAAGACAAGAAGTGACTGGCTTACAGACTTTCAAGAGGAAGCCTAGATCCAGAGGGCATGGAGGAAGGTAGAATCTCCACTGAGAAATATCTAATCTGTCTGGGCAGAGCTGGTGAAAGGAGATGCGGATAAGTCTCTTGTGATACAGTAGTGAATCATTGTTATCAGGACTGACTGTGAGGGTTGGAAATGTAAAGGTGCATGTTTTGTAGCAAAAGGAGGGGAGTGATTGACTTTGCAGTCTAGGAGTGGAGGTCCCAGGACCATCAAGGGAGAAGAGTGAAGAGTGGGACCCTACCCAGAGAAGCAGTGACACTAGATATGGAGGCAGAGATGACATGGAGAGATGGAGTGGCTGGGGACTTTAAACCCAGAGTGGGAGAGGGGCTGTGTGCTGATGCCAGGGGGCGGGGGTGGGGGGTGACAGGCTTGCAGGGTATATCCTTTGGTTGGCTGATGATGCATGGAGGGGATTGTAACCATGAAATGATTACAATGAAATGCAATGAAATGATATATGATAGGATGAATGTAAAGCTAATGTTCTCCCATGTAAACTCTCACATAATTCACAATAAAACATTAAAATAAAATTAAAAATTTTTAAAAAGAGGGCTTTTGGCACTTTAGCACATGCCATGACCTATTCTTGTGTGGCACTATAGGATCAGCACTGGACTGTAAACCATAAGTCAGTGGTTCAAACCCACCAGTTGCTCCTTAGAAACTCTATACAGGGTCACTATGAATTGGAACCAACTTGATGACATTTAGCAACAACATGACCTCTTAAGACTCTTGGGAGGCAATTCAGGCAGGAATTAGCTATCTTTACTCCACAAAGGAAGTTCTTGTGTGGTGCTATAGGATAAGCATTAAACTGCTATCCACAAAGTAGTTGATTCAAACCCACCAGCTGCTTCTCAGGAAGCATATACAGGATCACTATATATAAGGACCAATAAACAACATTCTTATCAATGGAGAAAAGATTGAAGTTGTCAAGGACTTCTTTCTTCTTGGATCAACTATCAACACTTACGGAAGCAACAGCCAAGAAATCAAACGATGTATTTTATTAGGCAAATCTGCTGCACAAGACCTTTTTAAAGTATTGAAGAGCAAAGATGTCAGCTTGAAGACTAAAGTGCACCTGACCCAAGCCATGGTATTTTCAGTAACCTCATATGCATGCAAAAGCTGGACAATGAATAAGGAAGACCGTAGAAGAATTGATGCTTTTGAGTTATGGTGTTGGAGGAGAATATTGAAAGCGCCATGGGCTGCCAAAAGAATCAACAGATCTGTGTTGCAAGAAGTGCAGACAGAGTGCTCCTTGGAGGCCAAGATGGCCAAACTTCGTCTCTCATACTTCAGACATATTGTCAGGAGGGACCAGTCACTGGAGAAGTATATCATGTTTGGTAAGGTGGAGGGTCAGAGAAAAAGAGGAAGACCCCCAATGAGATGGTCTGGCAAAGTGGCATCATCAATGGGCCCAAGCGTGGCAACAATTGTGAGGTTGGCTCAGGATTGGGCATTGTTTCGTTTTGCTGTGTATGAGGTCGCTATGCTTCGGTACTGACTTGATGGCACCTAATAACAACAACAAATGAGTCAGAACTGACTTGATTGTACTTAACAACATCAACTCTACAAAAGAGGAGGCTGAGACTTAGAGAAAGGAAGTGATGTGACTGAAATGTAGCCTCATTGACTGAGCAGAGCCAAGATGATTCCTGGGCCTTCTGACCCAAGTGTAACCTTCTTTCTTCTCCTGCCAACCTCCACTGGACTGAAGAACCTGAATTAGTTCAAGCTAAGCCAATACTGTCTGCTTGTCTCACACGTGTGTATATGTATGCACACACATGTGCACATATTCCTGAAGTCCATGCATGAGCACATTCACAGAAAAACAGACAATCCCAGCCTAAATGCTCCAGGGCATTCTTTAAGTGCTTCCACCCTGGAAGGATCTGCCTCATCTTGTGGTCCGTGCACTCTTGCTACAGCCTGATTCATACTTAAATATTGTTTGGCCCAGACCACCCACACTAAGAGACCATCCTCAGACAAGCCAGGTTCCCTTCCATGGGGAGTTTCCAGCTCCGCATCACACAATGCCCCAGGCATGTGCTTTCCACAAGCAGGCAGACTCTATGTGCTGAATCCCAGACATCCAACACTGGTGAGTACCCACAAAAAGCAAGATGCTGGGTATGGTTGTGAATAGGATCCTAAGGTGATATAATCATCTATCCTTCACAAACCTCTCCATATGCGACAGAATCATTCTAGAATAACATGTATGCATTGCGGTTTGTGATTCACAAGCATTGTCTCACTTGACCCTGACAACGAGGATTATTATTAATCACATTTCACAGAAGAAGATGTTGAGATTCAGAAACCTTCACTGTGTCTAGATGAGATAGTGAATGATATGCAACTTTTGATTCTTCTGACACCAAAACCAATGCGTCCATCCTTCCAGTCATGTACCTCAGTATGTTTTATAAATCTCAGTTCTCACTGTGGCTCACAAGGTGATTTTGGCCAGACTCACAGCCCTGATTTAACAGGAGAAGAACAGTCTCCAAAGAGTTAGTCACCTTCACCCAGGGGCCTTGGAGATGGAATTGGGCTCTAGTTCTAGTGCTCCTTCTTCCTAGCTGGTTCCTGCTGCGGCCCATGTCCCAGAGTGCAGGAGATGGTGAATAGAGGAAGAATGACAAAAACACAAGATTGTGAGTGCCATGAGAGGCATGCTGATGAATGTTTTGGGCATGTCTACTGAGAAACACCCTGGGGAAGCCCCCAGCCTCTGGCCAGCATGTGGGTGTAATGTGTGTTTTGAGGTCATGTCAGCTTCCTCTTAGCCGTTGTTGCCTGTAATCTGCCCTTTGGTCTAAGCCACCATGACACTATCTACTGACCAAGAGCAGAGTCCTACATTAGTGTGTCCAACTGTTGGTCAACAGTGTGGTTTCTTTGAAGAAAAATGTGACCAGAGCAAGGGATAGAGGAAGTTGGTAAGGGAGACGAGAAACAAGCACAGACATTGGTATTATCCACCACCTGTTCTTGAAAAGGGTTATTTTGTTGTTGGGTGCTGTCAAGTCAATTCCAACTCATAGTAATACTGTGTGAGAGTAGAACTGCCTTATAAGGTTTTCTTGAATGTAATCTTTATAGAAGCAGATCACCAACTCTTTCTCTCACAGAGCCGCCGGGTGTGTTCAAATCTTCAACCTTTGGGTTAGCAACTGAGCCTTGAACTATTGAATCACCAGGATTCCCAAAAAAAGGTTATAGAGAATTTTAACTTGACCTTTGCCTATTTCCACCCACTATGCATACAGCAAAGTCAAACAGTACACCCCTCATTTTACAGACACTGGGGCGAGACAAAAGGCAGGCAAATCAACTTGGATACTATTACAGAAACACTACTGATATATGATGGAGACGTAAAAGTGTCCTTGCGGTCAGGAAGAGGGTGTTGCTTTATGTGTCATCAAGTTGGTTCTGACTCATAACAACCCTATGTTGTTGTTGTTATGTGCCGTGGAGTCGGTTCCGACCCATAGTGACCCTGTACAGGGTTTCCGAGGCTGTAAATCTTTACGGGAGCAGAAAGCCTCCTCTTTCTCCCATGGAACAGCTGGTAGTTTCGAACTGCTGACCTGGCGGTTCGCAGCCCGATTCGTAACCACTATGCTACCAGAGCTCCTTAACAGTCCTATAGGACAGAGTAATAATGCCTATAGGGCTTCCTAGGCTTTATCTTTATGGGAACAAATAGCCAGGTCTTTTCTCCCACAGAGTGGCTAGTGAGTTTAAAACATCAACCTTTGGCAGTTAGCAACCAAGCACTTAACCATTTTTTCCACCACAACTCCTTAGTAATGAGTACATAATAAGGAATATTCTACTGTGAATATTCTGGATGATGTTGTTGTTACTGTTAAGTGCCATCAAGTTGGTTCTGACTCATAACGACTCTGTATAGGATTTCCAAGGAGAAGTTGGTGAGCTTGAACCACCGACCTTGTGGTTCAAGCTGACTTTACAGTCCTACGCAGTCCAATGCATTAATGCACAGCGCCACACCAGGACTTCTGGACAATTGTTGTTGTTAGGTGCCATCAAGTCATCTGAACAATAGAGAGAAGGAAAATGAGGGAGGATTTTAAATGACTTTTGTTTTATTAATCTAAGTATGTAGGTGGGTGAGTATGCCATGAACAGAACTAAGAGCCACAGAAAAAGGTAAAAGCTTGGGAAGACTACAATGAGCTTATTTTGTATATGTTGACAGTGAACATCTGGAGAACATTCTCATAAGGATGGTGAGAAAGCAAGGTACTCATAAGAAAGGCCCTCTGGCTGTACCCCAAGAATTCAGTCACTGCTATGATCACCACTGGTCACTGGAGACCCAAATCAGGATGGATTTGCAGTGGCCAGAGAATGGAACCCAGAGTGAATAAAGGATTCTGAGTAAAAGCAAATAGGCACCCCTGGTACCCTTATGTCCCATTAGTTTCATGGATTGCTTTGTAGATGGTACTGATGTCACATGGGAATTGTTATAATAGAATGACTTGGGATTCTTGAGTGCAAAGGCAAAATATTAGCTATGTGATATGGGCAAAACACTACTGTTCTGATCTTCTTTCCTTAGCTATGAAATGATTGTCTTATGAAAATATTGTGTAAATTACAAGAAGCTATTCATGGGTATTTTATCCATTTAATATATTATACCAATAGGCAACTAACTTTGTAACTGAAATTAAATGCTTACCAATTTGAGAAGCTAAATCTTTAAGGAGGAAGTGTCAACAGATTGGAAAAACCCAGTGAAATTTTCAGACTAAATTATAGGAAACCGTCAGAGCTCTGGCATCCTGTAGAGATGTCTTTAGGGAAAGGAAGAAGCAAGAGTGGAAGCCAGGGGATGTCCCAACAGCCTCCTAACCCCAACTCTCCAATTGCCAGCAGTCATGTTTGCATGTGATATGGCTACACATTCATGGGTGCTAGGCTTTTCATCAATCTGTATATCCTTGAGTCTCAAATGGGGACTACTGGTGTGGCTGTAAGATCAGCACTGGACTGTGTACCACAATGTCAGCAGTTCAAATTCACCAGCTGCTCCTTGGAAACCCTATGTATAGGGTCTCTATGAGTCAGAACCAACATGACAGCATTTAGCAACAATAACAGCAAAGGGGGTTTGGTTTGTCACCTTCTTGAGCATCAGCTAGTCTGTATCATGCAACAAATAATCACTTTAGTGTCAACTTCTGAGGTTGCTAAAGGGGTATAGTTTGTGGACTTCAATCATGAACAACTGCTTATTGAGTTTCTTGGACTTGCCAAGCACTATGCTAAGCAATGGGGATGCAATACAGAACCAAACAGGTGAGAGAGATCGCTGCTCTCATGGTGTTTTGAATTTACCACCCTTAAGAACTGGAGAGCTTAGAGACTTTCTGGTTAGGCATAATGTGAGAGAAATATGGACTATATCAGAATAACCAGTAGAGTTCAGAATTTGGGGTGATGATTCAGTCTGTTTTCACAACCTACATGACCTTTGACAAATTTACATCACTGCAAAATAAAAATGATGATAAAAACAATAGTGACCTTCCTCACAGTATGCTCTGAAGAAACAAATGAGAATGTGTACTTTACTAGCAGAACACTGGACACATCCATATTATCATTGGTTTTCTTTATTAAATTGTAAGCGTTTTGAGGACAGGGATCATTTTCTTTCCTTGTTAGTATAAGCACAACACACAGTATAGCTGCTAGCACATGGAATGCACCTTGTAGTGTTGATTGATTGAATGAATGAATGAATGATTTATTTATTGACTGGGTCCTGGTGTGGCATTATAGGATAAGCACTGGTCTGCTAACAGCAAGATTGGAGTTCAAACTCACCAGCCACTCTTCAGAAACCCTATATAGGGTCAACTGGACCCTGCACTTAATAACAACAACAAGTATTGTTAGTCCCCCATTTAAGATAATAGAAATGAGGCTCAGAGAGAGTTAAAAACTGGTCATACTCAGAAGAACTAGATGGTGCCTGGTTACTACTATTGCTCTGAAAGTGATCACATTAGAAGGTCTTGGATTAAATGGGAAAATATGTGGAGCAAAACACAAAATCATAAAAAAGACTAGGCATACTGGTCATATAGAGTCTGGTGGAACCCAAAAACTATGGCCATGGGTAATTCTTCATGTTAGGAACTGAACTCACACTTGTGGCTCAATTTTCAGTCAAGCAATATGCACACCATAGAAAGGTCACTCATTTGAGATAAAAAAGACAGCATTTACCTATGGACAAATTTTAGAAGGTTAGGGAAAGAAGGAAGAATGGAGATAAGAGACACAGGGGGTGGGACAAACAATGCTATGTTGTTGTTGTTGTTGTGAAGTGCTGTCAAGTCAATTCTGCCCCCATAGCAACCCTGTATAGGGTTTCCAAGGAGCAGCTGGTGAGCTTGAACAACTGACCTTGCAGTTCAAATGACTTTACAGTCTGACATATTAGCCCACAGCACCACACCAGGACTCCAATGCTATATTGAGGGGATTGTAATTGCTGAGATGAAATGAAGTGTGTGATTTGTTGAATATAAAACTGATGTTCTGCTTTGTAAATCTTCACTCAATTCACAATAAAAACTTAAAAAAAATTTTTTTTTTAATATTTTTAACTGGTCACACTTGTAGTATATGATCGATCTAGTAGGTCAAGGATATGAACCAAATTATCTGATTAATATCTCAATTATTATCAACAAGAATGGGAAATCCTGAAGTCCTGCATTGAGTCTTCTCAATCTACATTTTGTTAATCTACAAAAAGAAGCATTGCTGAAAATCCAAGGCTCCAAAAACATCTAAGGCCAACTATAGGGCAGGGAACCAGAAGCTCCCAGAACCTTTTGCTTAGGACAGAATATTGAGTTGTGAAGAATATGAAGCTGAACACAGATTTTCTGAGCATATCCTGTCTAGTTTAACCATACTATAAACTGTGGGCTATTAGAAGATGACATCAGACACATGCAGGCCCACAGGGTGCTTAAAAGTTCTTCAAGGGAAACTGGGAGGCACACAAATAGATAAAAATGGCCTCAAATCAGAGGAAGCAGAGAAATGGAAGAGAAAGGCCCTGGCCTGGGAATCAGACTTGCCTCCGCCCTTCCCTACCAGTAAACTTGAGAGGGATGCTTACTTCCCTTTTTGAGTTTTAGTTTCCACAACTGTAAAATTTGTCGAAAGCACTGGAACCAGGGCCTGACTGTCCTTTGCTTTTTTATATGTAAATGTCTTTGGATTTTCAGCACATTCTGCACCATTATCTATTTTCTTCAGCCCAGCTTCTTGGCCCATTTACATGATCAGCTTGTTCTTCAAGCATTTAAGTCCATCATTCCTGAGTAAGGCCATTTGGAAGGTCTCTAAATACATTTCATGACTGAATGCTCACATTTCCTGGACATCCTTAGAGACTGACTAAGAAGCAAAGATTTTTGATCGGCAAAAAGTTCTATTTCAGGAGCTAGTAGGCTAGTCTGAATCCCCCCAGACCAAGCATGTGTTTGTGAAAGTTAAGCAACCATCACTCTGTAGGGTGGACAAAACAAAACAAAATCCTAGTTTGAAGCATTTGCCAATTTCCCACGATGACCAAAGTCATTGACAGAGAGGTGATATATGAATGAGCCCTTGGATCTAGTAGGATGGACTTCAACACAGCACTATAGCAACCTCCCCAATGCTGGGTTATTGTGGGTGCTCTGAAGTTGAGACCTGAAGATCTATGCATTTAAATGTCATATACAAGATTCTAGTCTCACCTTGACTTCTAACTCACTGACTGACTCAAGAAAATCATTGAGGCCTTTAGGGTTATCATTTACAACATGAAAAGGTTTGAATACATTAGAAGCTTATAGGGTTAGTAGCTTATCTTTAGAACCACTAGCAGTGGATTGTTGTTGCTGTTGTTAAGTGCTGTCGGGTCGGTTCCAACTCATTACAATCCTGTATAGGGTTTTCCAGGAGTTGTTGGTGGGTTTGAACTGTCAATTTGTGGTTCAAGTCCAGTGCTAATTCTGCAGCATAAGTCAACTGGGCCCAATGTGGTGCTGCAGGATAATGCACTGGGTCACAAAGTCGGTTTGAACTGCAAGGTTAGCAGTTCAAATTCACCAGTTGCTCCTTGGACACACTATGCAGGCTCGCTATAAGTCAAATACAGTTTGATGGTACTTAATAACAACTAATGTGTCGGACTGCAAAATCGTTTGAACTGCGAGGTTGGTAATTCAAGCTCACCCACTGTACCTTGGAAACCTTATACACGATCGCCATGGGTCGAAACCGACCCGACAGCACTTAACAACTAAAACAAAAACAACAATCCTTCTTCAGTCAGAGGTGCTTCACCTTTATATACTTTATATATTGAGGATCTAGGCCAGGTTTGTTAGATATAATGGAGAGATTTCCACTGATTTTTTTTTAAATAGGGTGATTTCTGAGGTCCCATCAACTGAACTGTTTTATGCTTCCCCATGATTCAGAATACTTAGCCCATCCACAGAATTTTAAAAAGAAGCATAAAGGAAGTGGTAGAGGGACCAAGAGCCAGAAGAGTGGCCAATACCAAAGGACAAGGCAACAGAGGAGAATAGGCCAAAACCACTGGACGGGCCCAGTGACACTGCAGATTTCCTGAGCATGTTTCTTCCAGAAGTTCTCTCTGACAATTTATGTGAAGGGAGGAATATTTTTACCTGCCCTTGGATGGCATCCAGGTCTGGGGTGGAAGGTGGCAGCTGTTTAACAGCCCACGGTAACACTGCACAGCAATTAGGGCAGGAAGTGAAGAAGAAGGTTGCATCGCGCTGAAACTCTCGAGGTGGAATTGAGGTCAAGAAACTGCAACTCCTTCAAATTGAATTCAGCCTCCATGTGGATGTCCTCTCCCACCTTGTGGGGGATCTGGAAGAGCAGGGGTGCTTTTCTAAGGAGGAGAGGTAGCAATGCAGAAGTGGGCAGGGAATCCAGGCAGTCGATTATATTGGAATAAGTCAGGACAGTGATAAAGGAGGTGTTTTGTTCATGGGGGCCAGGCACATCATTAAGGAGCACGACTGCTTGTTCGGATCTTACTATTGTTGACATTTGAGGCCTCTCTATTGTCCTTGTAGGTTGGCTCTGGAATTGGTAGTAACTTTGAATGAGGGAAGAGCAGTCTCATCTTTCAGATGTTGCATTTATATAGGACAAGGAATAGGATTAAGTAAACATCATCCCAGGAAGGGGTCCCACAACTCTAACTGGGCTTAATAGCCCTAAAGAGAAACAAGAAACTTTAGGGATTTTAGAGTTATAGATTTAAAAGTGTCACTGTCTCTCTCTCTCTCTCTACACTTGAGGAAGGGAGTTTGAAAAGGTGATGATGAGATTCTAGTACAGCCAAACATTTTAGAGCTCAAAGGAGAGATACAATTTTACTCGAGGAAATTGTGTTGACATCAACTTTAAAATATATGACTACAGTATACCCAGAATCCAATCACTTTTTACCACCTCCAGCTCTACCCTTGATGCAAACTACCAGTTTGTCTCACTGGATTTGTGAAATTTTCTCCTATCTGTCTCTCTGCCTCTACTTAGACTATGAGGATAAGTCAAAAAGTATTGCTACTTGAATTTCAGTTCATATACTCACAAGTTTATTCCAGACAGAGCATGCTTAAACATGTCTTTGTGATCAGTGAATGACTGCAGATACATTCGCTCAGTAATACTCTTGTCTTAGACAGTTTGTTGTTGTTGCTGTTAAGTGCTGTTTCCGACTCATAGCAACACTATTTAGAGTTTCTGAAGAGCAGCTGGTGAGTTTAAACTGCCAACCTTGTAGTTCACAGTCCAGTGCTGATCCTATAGTGCCACAATTTAGGATGCCTTAAAAAAAAAAAAGTCCAATTTAAATTCTGGCTTTTGAAGAAGGTATCTACTGGGCCAGTTCAATTCAAGGCAGAGAGGTTGTCTCAGAAGGTTATGGTGACTATTTTTTTGAATCTCAAAGGAATAATCTTAATAGTTTCTCAAAGTACACAGAGTTATCATTATGACTTATTAGGAGGAAGTGTTCAGAAATTTGAAATCTGCACTAGTGAGAAAAAGGACATAAAAGTTGCACTGAAGATTTTTTTTTCCCAATCACAACATACTAAGCTTGTCCTATGAGGATTAGGGAGCCCTACCGTACCCATTCTACAGTCCTGATCTTGCCCCTTCATACTTCTTTTAGTTTCCAAAGCTCAAAGAACATTGAAGCAGAGTATGACTTGAGTCCCTTGAGGATGTCAAAATTATTGTTTTGACATGATATAAAACAAAGAGTGTAAAATGCTTTGGGTAAGAGTTGGTGGTAGTGATGGTTGTGCACCATAGGGTGATTCCAACTCATAGGAACCCTGAATAGAGTTTCTAAGGCTGTAAAACTTTACAGGAGCAAACAAGAAAGAAAGAAACATGCATCTTTCTTCCACAGAACAGCTGGTAGATTTAAACTGCTGATCGTGCAGTTAGAAGCTCAATATGTAAACCCACTAAGCCACCAGAGCTCTTTCATGGAAGGGTTAGAAAGATGGAAACACCACCTAGATGGAGGATATGTTGAGAAAGAATAGCTTCACATTTGGATATCTTTGTTCAATAAGGCTGTCTACGATTTTGTAGCAGTACTTTTTGACTTATCCTTATATTTTCAACACAACAGCCAGAATGATTGTTTTAAAATGTCCATCAAATAGTGTTTATGCCTCTGCTCAAATCTCTTCCTTGAGAGAACAAACAAGATGGTAGATCGGGTAGAAGTGCAGTGGGGAGCTCCATCAGCAACAACACAGAACATCGGACCAATCAGGCTCAGGGGATAGTGCCAGAACTCTGAACCACATTTAAAGGAATATTTAAAAAGTTGGAGGGCTTACATCTAGGAGAATTTTTTTGTATCTGTTCATTGGTCTCTCGTTGCCTGTGCACCTCCATTTTGGTGACTAGATGGTGTGCCTGAGTGAGTGGACACCTCATCTCCACCCCCAGAGGGTTCTACTATGCATGCACACAGATTTGCTCAAAATTTAAAGTGACAGTTTCCACTTAAAAACAAACGGCAGTGAAAAACGGCCACGGCCAGCCCTGAACTGTTTATCACTAGGAAAAAGGCCTGAATGGGCATTGTGGAGTGGGACAGGAAGATTAAAAATGAAATAGGTCAAAAATCAAATCCTGAGTTACATCACAACAACCAAGAGTGGCTTCTTGAAATTTCTCAGGAAGAAGAGTGAAAAGGGAAGCCCATCTTCTGATCACATCTACCTGGAGGCAATCAGAAAGCATGAAAAATGCCAAAACATGCACCCATCTATGAATTAAGGCCACAGAAAACTCTTGAATATGCCCCCAAAACAGAAACAGATGACAATATCAGCACATATCCAGAAATGAGACAAAGCGACTGAAGCAAATGAGTTGGAAGTAGACCTACACTCCATACTGGAAGATGGGCAGGCTTTGGAAATGCCTGAGAAGGAATTCAAAAAAATGATTATAAAATATATCAAAATACTATACAATGTAGTTGAGAAAAATAAGGAAGAAGTCAGGAAAGCACTATAGGAATAATAAAATAAAATAGATACAGCATTGGAAACAACTCAAAACCTACAGAAAGAGGGCCAAACAATTAAAAAAAGAATATCAGAAATGGACAATACACTGGAAGGGCAAAGGAGTGGAACTGAAGAGATAGAAGCCAGAACTAGTGAGGTAGAAGATAAATCTCTCAACAGTACTAAGATAGAAGAGCAAATACAAAAAAGGATTAAAAAAATCTGAAGAAGGCCTAAGATTCATGTTGGACAACATGAAGAGGAGTAACTTAAGAAATATCAGCATTCCAGAACAGGAAGAATCACACAAGTCCACAGAGGAGATAGATGAAGAGCTTCTGGAAGAAACTTTCCCTAACATCCTGAAAAGCGAAAAGATAAGCTTTCAAGAAGCTCAACAAACACCAGGAAGGATAGACCCTAAAAGACAATCACTAAGACATCATAATCAAGCTCTCCAAAATCAAAGATAAGGACAGAATCCTGAAAGCAGCTAGGGAAAAGAGAAGTGTAACACACAAAGGCAAGCAAATCAGATTAAGCTCTGACTTCTCAGCAGAAACCATGCAGGCAAGAATGCAATAGGGAGACATATATAAAACCCTGAAAGAAAGAAAAAAAACTGCTAACCAAGAATCCTCTACCCAATAAAGCTGTCAATCAAATACGATGGTGTAATCAAAACATTCCAGGATAAACAGAAGCTAAGGGATTTTGCCAAAGCCAACTCTGCTATGAAAAACATCCTAAAGGAAGTTCGGTGGACTGAGAACCAACAAGAACAGACAACAACTGGTGAGTAGAAGAGGGGGAAAGGCAGCAACCACAATCCATTGACTCCTGTTGACCTGGAGATGAGAGGGAGAAGAGGAAGGGCTGGTTGGTCCAAAATGTGGTGAGACCTGGGGACACTTGAGCCCATGGACAAGGACATAGCCACAGAGGGTTAGAGCTGAGAGTGAAGCATCCAGCTGATATGTAGTAAGGGGAGATGCACAAGAACACCCAAACTTGCAGACAGTATCCATTTGACCTAGCCTTGATGGCTTGATAATCAGAGCTCGACTAGAGGAAGATTACACACATAAAAAATTTTTTTTGTAAAGGAAACAAGGGTAAATTGCTACAATTTGATGAATCTGACCTATACTCATATAGGTAGTAACTCTAAATATCAACAAAGAGGGAAGGAGTCTTCACATCAAGTATTAATGCTATGCCCTCTGTACACAGGTTAGATAGAGACGGGCAAATTAGACACTAGGAGCTCTGGTAGCATAGTGTTTACGAATCGGGCTGCGAACCTTAAGGTCATCAATTTGAAACTACCAGCCGCTCCGCGGGAGAAAGATGAGGCTTTCTGCTCCCGTAAAGATTTACAGCCTCGCAAACCCAAAACAGGGTCGCTATGGGTCAGAACTGACTCGACGGCACTTAACAACAACAACAACCTAAAATGAGGGGGCAATAAAGGCACGAAGTGACTGGCTTACAAGGTTTCAAGAGGGAATATAGTTTAAGAGTGTTGGTGTGGAGAAAGAGTCCCCACTGAATATTTTTCATCTTGTCTAGATGGGTCTGGTAAAAAGAGATGGGGATAAGATACATATGATTCAATAGTGAATAATTGTTATCATGACTAATTGTGACTGTCACAATTGTAAAGGTAGAAGTTTTGTAACAAAAACAGGGGAGTAGTTAATCTTACAGTCCAGAAACAGAGGACCCTAGAATCATCAAGGGAGAAGAACACAAATGGAGTGTGGGACCTTATCCAGAGAAGCAGGGACACCAGAGATGGAGACAGAGATGGGAACATGGAGAGGGGAGCGGCTAAGGACTCTAGATTCATGGGAAGAGAGGGACTGAAAGCTAGTAGTCAGGAAGCTGACCTGCAGAATGTGCCCTTTAGAGGTATAAATTATTATATATGCCTGACTGGTTTTTTTTTTTTTAAAGCTAAAGTGAATAGAGAGAAATACTGTTAACTCATGAAACAAGGTGCATGATTTTTTGTTGAATGTAGAACTGATGATCTGCCCTGTAAACTTTCACTCAATCCACAATAAAACGCTTTTTTTTTTTTTTTTTTAAATATATATCTTCCTTGATCCCTCATTTTTTGGAGTGAAAGCCCAATTCCTCATAATCGCCTGTCAGGTTCACTAGGTCCTGGCTCCATATCTCTTCTCTGACCTTATCTCCTGGCCTCAGATGCTTCATCCTGCTGCCCCAGCTATGTTCTAGCAACAGAAGCCTATATGAAATCTTTGATCTCTCCTGGCATGCTCTTCTCAGGGCAGATATGTGCTTGGTGAACCTCTCACCATCTCCATCAAGGTTTACCAATCAGCCTGCACTTACCTACCTCCCTCTGCCCAACCTGGGGCTTCTGCTTCCCCTTATGCTACGCTACTTAACAGACACTTTTCTTATTGATTGATTGAATAACTATTCATCTGCACCCCCCTCCAGTTTAAGTTGTACAGGGCAGGGCTCTTCCTCCCTTCTCTTCACTGAAGTATGCCTGCCACGTAGTGAGCCTGAAGGAATCAAAGACAATTCAAGAGAATGCAACTTTTAAAGCATTTTATTGTGAAGTCACTTGAAATTTACCAAAAATTTGCAAAAGCAGTTCAAATATGCCCTCCACTGAGATTTGTTAACATTTTACAACCACATTTCCTTTGAGAATATAACTAATGATGACATAGTAGTAGCAATTGTAGAACACTCTCAGTTTGCAAAGATTTTTTCCCCATGTATTATTGCAGTGATTACTCTCCACATTTCCAAGATAAGAAGGGCAAAGATTATCATACCCATAAACAGATGAGGAGAATGAAGCTTAACAAATTCAGGTGATATCATGACTAGGATCCTAACAAAGCAAACAAAAAGTTGCCATGAGGTCATTTTCAACTCATGGAAGCCTCATGCATGTCAGAGAAAAACTGTGTTCTACAGGGTTTTCAACGTCTACATCTTTGGAAGTAAATTACCAGGCCTTTCTTCCAAGTGGATTTGAACTGCCAACCAACCACTTGACTAGCTCTTAACAGTTTGCACCACTTAGGGACTCCTGCCCAAGGTCACAAAGTTGGAAATAGTAAGAACAGAGCTAGGGGTGGAGGTACAATTTCCTAACTCACAGTTGGGGCCTTCTTCTTCTGCGTAGTGCTGCTCCTTTACTCCCTGTCTTCTGTTCTTAACAGAGGTCAAGAGTGATGCTCTGACAAAGTGAAAATGGCAGCTGCCTCATCAAGGCTCTGATGACCCCTGAACAGCTGTGAACAACATACTGCCAAGGGTATGAGTCACCCATACCACACGTGCTCCCTTCACTCAAGGCCTCTGTCCCTTCACCCGCAATACCAGTGTGGGAGGTGATGCTGCCAGCCAAGACTGACCACAGGGTCCTCAGGCGCCCTCCAGCCTGGTGACTGAGATGTCATCTGGTATTACCACAGCTGCAGGATCTCCATCCTGGCCTTGGGAAGCAGGAAAACAGGGTATGGTGGAAGCAAGAAAAGGACTTCCTGCTTTTGGTCCTGACTCAATCACTTCCAAGATGTAACAAGATGAATGATTCTCTCCAGGCCTCAACTTTTCTCTGCTATAAAAATTGGATAATATATAGTTCTGAGAATGGTCATGATTCCTTGCTCCTGAGTTTTCTCAGCCCCAAACCAAAACCAAACCTGCTTTTAGCCGTCAAGTCAATCCCAACATCATCTCACATGTTCCAGAAGGTTTTCTTGACTGTAATCTTCACAGAAGCAGATCAGCAGGCTTTTCTCACACAGCACCACTGGGTGGGTTCAAACCACCAGTGTTTATGTAAGTGCTCTTGTTCGTTGACTCATGGCATGCATTGCAGAATAGAGTAGTTCTATATGGTTTTAAAGACTGAGACCTTTTAAAAGCCAAACTTCAGGTCTGCCTTCCACGGTACTTCTGAATAAGTTCAAACTGCCAACTTTTCTGTCTAGTGCAAGTCATTTGCATATGCAAGGACCTTTTCTCAGCACATGATTCTGATATATTTAAGGAAGAAGCCACTGGTCCTGATACCCTGTCAAAAGGAGAGAGTCCTGAAAGCTACTCTAAGTATTAAATGAGTTGACATAATAAATACGTGTGGTTGGTGGTCAAAAACCTTTGTAATCATTTAGCCTGCCCTTGAGTCCCCATATCTGCCACCTCTACCCTAAGCCAGGTGCTTAATTTCTGACTCCCAAAACTTTGCAATAGCCTCCAGCCTGGTCTCCCAGTCTCCAATACTTCCCCAGTCCAACCTAATCTGTCTAAATCTATTGGGGAAATTTTTCAAAATCATAGCAGTATCAAACATTCCTATTGCCAAATCCTTCATTGGTTCCCACAGCCTCCTGAATTATGTTTTAATACCTAACAAATAAAACTCCAACCTTTCATCTTTAAACAAAGATTTGATACTTACTGTAAGGATGGTTGTGAGGCTAAAAGAAATATGAAAAATATTTTTCTCGTTATTTAATTATTCCATTCCTTACACTGAATATGCCTTCCTCAAGTGCCAAATATCATCTTGAACATATTCCACCTGAATTTAGATACCATCTCAAGAATAGATTCGTTGTATTAGGCATCGGTGACTGAAAACCACAAGAGCTATAGGATGGCATCAAGAACATCATACAGGAAGAAAACAAAAGGTCATTAAAAAGACAGGAAAAAAAAAAAAAAGAAAAGATCAATGTGGATGTCAGAAGAGACTTTGAAACTTGCTTGTAACTTCAGAGTAGAAATGCTAAAACACATGGAAGAAATGAGAAAGTAAAAGAACTGAAAAGAAATTGTCAAAGGACAGCTCAAGAAAACAAAGTCAAGTATTACAATGAAATGTGCAAAGACTTGGAGTCAGAAGACTAAAAAGAAGAACAAACAGCATTTCTCAATCTGAAAGAACTGAAGAAAAAGATTCAAGCCTTGACTTGAAATATTGAAGGATTCTATGGGCAAAATATTGAATGTGCTGAAAGCATCAAAAGAAAATGGGAGGAAAACAGAATCACTGTACCCAAAAGAAATTGTGGATATTCAACCATTTCAGGAGGTAGCATATGATCGAGAACCAATGGTTATGAAGGAAGAAGTCCGAGTTCCATGAAGGCATTGGCAAAAAATAAGGCTCCAGGAATTGACAACAGACAAATGAAAATATTTCAAAAAACTGGTGCAGCACTGGAGGCACTTGCTTATCTATGCAAAGAAATATATATGACAGCTACCTGGCCAACTTATTGGAAGAGATCCACATTCGTGGCCAATCCAAAGACAGATGACCCAATGGAATGAAGAAATCATTGGACAATATCATTAATATCACATGCAAGTAAAATATTGATGAAAATAATTAAGGAATGGCTAAAACTGTTCATCAACAGGGAACTGACAGGCATTCAAGATAGATTCAGAAGAGAGCATGAAACAAGGTATATGATTGCTGACATCAGATGCATCTTGGCTGAAAGTAGAAAATATCAAAAAGAGATTTACATGTGTTTTATTGATTATGCAAAGCTTTAGATTGTATAGATCATGTGAAGAATGTGCATTCCAGAACACTTCATTGTGCTCATGTGGAACTTGTACAAAGAACAAGAGGCAATCATTTAAACAGAACAAGGAGATAGTGAATGGTTTTAAATCAGTAAAGGTATGAGTCATGGTTGTATTGTTTCACCATAATTATTAAATCTGTATGTTGAGCAAATAACCCAAGAAGCTGGATTATGTGGAGAAGAACATGGCATCAGGATTGGAAATGGACTCATTGATAACCTGCCATATGCAGGTGATACAACTTTGTTTGCTGGAAGTGAAGAAGACTTAAAATGTTTGCTGATGAAGATCAAAGACCACAGCCTTCAGTACAAGTTGCACCTCAGTGTAATTAAAACCAAAAACTTCACGACTGGACCAATACATAACATCATGATAAATGAAGAAAAGGTTGAAGTGAAGGGTCAGCATAAAACAGAAAGACTCTCAATGAGATGGCTTGACACAGTGGCATCAACAATGGGCTCAAGTATAACAATTGTGAGAATGATGCAGGATCAGGCAATGTTTTGCTCTGTTGTGCATAGGGTCACTATGAATGAAAGCCTACTGAGTGGCACCTAATAATAACACCCTTCCCTGGACCCCACTGCTGTGATGCTAAAAGCACTGGCCTACTAATCACAAAGTCCATAGTTCAAACCCACCAACTGCTTCTTGGAAGCCCTATATAAGGTCGTTATGAGTCAGAACCAACTCAACAGCACTTAACACAGGCAGCAAGAACAACCCCCACTATGTGGAAGAAAGATGAGGCTTTCTACTTCTGTAAAGATTCACAGCCCCTGAACCCTATACGGGGTGACTATGAGTCGGAACTGATTTGGCACCTAGCAACCACTGCAACAATCCCTGCTACGTTAGACTAGTGAGAAAGTCCTGAGGATCTACTTCCAAAAACTCAGTCAGCTTAAATTCTATGGATCATAGTGGTCTAATCCAGTTATGCATGGGATCCCCATGAGGAACCTACTCTAAGAAGCTAACAGCAACAGCAACCCTACCATGGAAGAGCAGTTGTGTTTCAGATGCAGAATTCTTGCACTCTCTGTGAGAGACCTGGGTTTGAATTCCTGTTAATGTACCTCCTGTGCATCTAGTTTGCACCCCTCCATCAATAGAAGTGTGTGTGTTGTTATGATGCTGAACAAATTTCAGTGGGCCTCCAGCCTAAGATTGAATAGGAAGAAAGACCTGGAGATCTCTTTCCAACAATCAGCTGATGACAACAGTCTGGTGTACAACTGAGCACATGGGTAGCAGAGAACTGACCAGACAGTGGTTCCTTCCATTGAGCATGGGGTCTCAATGAAATAGAACTGACTCCAAGACAGCTAAAACTAACCCCCCACCCTACTCCCTTCTTCTGCTACAATCTTCTTCCTCTCTTTCAGCCCCTTCAGAGCTCACCCCAGGACTTCTGTCTGATAAAATCCTCCCCATACATCAGTCTCACACATATCTGAGGAATTCCACTTTCCTCTACACAATGAAGTAGCTAATTTTTCCTACCAAACTGTAGTATCCCTGAGGGCAGGGAAAGGTTTTTTTTTTTACAGGTCTCTGTATCTTGATTGTTGTTGCTAATTATGGTCAAGTAGAGCAAGTAGAACTGCTTTGTAGGTCTTTCAAAGCTGTGACATTATGGAAACAGATCACCAGAACTGTCTTTAGAGGTATGCTGAGTGGATTCAAACAACCAACCATTCAGCTAGCATTTGAGTTCTTAAGTGTTTACACCACCCAACCATAGCACCTAGAAGGTCTAATGAGAAAGTATTGGGTAAAAGAATGAAGGAATGTGATTGCGGATGACTCAATAAGTGAATGGAGATATAAATAAGTGATGTTTGGAGAAATATCCTGATGATTTCAGCCTATTTCCAAAATAGGCTGACTAAGCATGGGCCTAAGGTTAAGAGTACTCCCAAGATCTCAGACCACAGAGGCTTTCTCTGTCTAGGGTCCTGTTGTGCTAGAGAGGGCTGAGCATGAAGGATAAGCCCTGGGCATGCAGGGAAGAGGGTAAGCAGAAGGTGCTATTCCAATTCAGCTGGACTCTAACTTGCTTAAGATACCTTGATGGAATAACTTCTCCTAGTTTCTAGGAAAGGAGAAAATAGGGTTAGATCTTTGGGCTAGTGCTTCTTTAAGTTTGTCAACAGGAAAGCAATTTTGGGGTCTCATGGGAGCTTCTTAGAAATATAGATATCTGTACCACCCAGATACATTGAATCAGAAACTCTGAAGAGAGGCCCAAGCACCCATGTTTCAGGGATTCTAATGCACAATCTAGTTTGAGAACCACTAGGCTAGAACAATAGTTTTCCAAGAGTGTTTTGTTTCATTTGTAATTGCAATGGACTTAATATGCCCCGCAAAGATATCTTAGATGATTGCCCAATATTTAAAGTAAATTAGAGCAGAGACCCAACATGAATATAAGGGCAAGGGTCACCTACTCTCATGTTTCCTCATCATGTCCACTCTGTTGTGGTAGTTGTTGCTAGGTGCCAGCTAGTCAGTTCTGACTCATAGTGACCCTATGCACAACAGAACAAAACACTGTCTCATTCTGCACCATCTTCACAATTGTTATGTTTTAGCCAATTGCTGCTGCCACAGTGTTGGGAGGGGTCTTCTTCTTTTTCCCTGATCCTCCACTTTTCCAAGCATGATGTTTTCCTCCATGGAGTTTCACCAT
>NW_006408695.1:6093761-6096160 GCF_000296735.1 Chrysochloris asiatica | reverse complement strand
TTATCTTCTGCAAAATTTTACTTCCAAGTGATTTGAATGATATTATTTGATGATTCCCACATATTTTGGGTCATCCCTCTTTGGAATGGGCACAAACATAGATCTTTTCCAAATGGTTGGCCAAGTAGCTGTCTTCCAATTTTCTTGACACCTAAGAGTGAACTCCTTCAGTGCTGCATCAGTTTGTTGAAATATTTCAATTTTTATTCTGTCATTCCTTGGAGCCTTATTTTTCACCAACGCCTTCAGTGCTACTTGGACTTCTTCCTTCAATATAATCAGTTCTTGATTATATGGTACCTCTTGAAATGATTAAACGTCAACCAATTCTTTTTGGTTCAATGACTGTGCATTCCTTCCATCTTAATTTGATATCAGTTCCCAGTGTCATTCAGTATTTTGGCCATTTGTTGTTGTTTTTAAGTACTGTCAAGTCTATTCTGACTCATAGTGATCCTATGTAGGGTTTCCAAGGCTATAAAACTTTGTGGTATCAGGAAAGCTAATCTTTCTCCAGTGAAATCCAGTTGAGCTGGTGGGCTCAAACTGATAACCTTGTGCTTTATAGTCCAGGGCATAACCTACAAAGCTAATTAATTCCCTTTAGGCAATGTAGGCTTTTACTATTATGCAATTTAGTACTCTTCCAATCTCTGGCATTATCCAATTCCAAAACCACTCCCATATTTCAGTTATCTGTTAGTGAAGCACCCCACTCCTGGCACAAAATTCTACCTTAGTTATCTGGTAGTGGTTATGTGCCCTGGAGTCGGTTCCGACTCATAGCAACACTGTACAGGCTGTAAATCTTTATGGGAGCAGAAATCCTCATTTTTCTCCCATGGAACAGCTGGTCGTTTCACACTGCTGACCCTGAGTTAGCAGTCTGGTTCATAACCACTATGTTACCAGAGCACCTTACCTTAGTTATCTAGTGATGCTAAAACAGAAATACCACAAGTGGATGGTTTTAACAATTAGAAAGTTATTCTCACAGTTTAGTAGTCTAGAAGTTCAAACTCAGGGTACTGGCTTTAGGGGAAGGTTTTCTCTTTTCCAGCTCTGGCAAAAGCTCCTTGTCTCCTTTCAACATCTGTAGTCCTGCTGTTCCTTGGAGATATCCATGTGTGTTGGCATCACTCTTTCCCTGAATCTAGGAGATTCACAGTTGGGACTCCCTGTCCAAATGAGGTACTCTACTCCTTGCTCTTTTTTCTTGATACTAGTAGATGGTAGTTATTTGGCCCATAAAGTCCATAAATATTGCAAACCAAGGCTTAAATTTTTCTTCAGTTCGTTCACCTTGAGAAATGCTGAGCATGTTCTGCCCTTTTGGTTTTCTAATTCCAAGTCTTTGCACATTTCATTATGATATTTGACTTTGTCTTCTCAAGCTCTCCTTTGAGATGTTCTGTTCATATCTCTGACTTTCTTATTTCTTCCATTTGTATTAGCTGCTCTAGTTTCAAAAACAAACTTTTGCATCTCTTCTGATATTCACTTCGTTCATTCTTTTTTTTTGATGTCATCCCACAATCCTCCTTCCAGTCTTTGGTCATTGATACTTATACATCAAACCTGTTCTTGAGATCGTGTCTAAACACAGGTGAGACATATTAAAGGTCATATTTTGACACTCATGGACTTGTCTGAATTTTCTTCAGCTTCAGCCTGAATTTACATATGAGCAGTTGATGGTCTTTTCCACAGTCAGCCCCTGGTCTGGTTTTGGCTGATTATATTGAGCTTCTCTATCGTCTCTTTGCACAGATGTAGTCAATTTGATTCCTGTGTATTCTACCTTGTGAGGTCCATGTGTACAATCACCTTTGATAATGTTGAAAAAAGTTATTTGCAATGACTAAATCATTGGTCTTGCAAAATTATATCATGCAATCACCAGCATGATTTTTCACCTAGGCCATATTTTTCAATTACTGATCCTTCCTCTTCATTCCCAACTTTCGTATTTCAATTACCAGTAATTGCCAATGTATATTCATTGCAGGTTTGATCAATTTCAGACTGAAAAAGTTGGCAAAATTCAATATTTTCATCACTAGCTTAGTGGTTGGTATGTAAATTTGAATAATAGTGGTATTAACTGATCTTCCTTGTAGGTGTAATGGATGTTATCTTATGACAGACAGCAGTGTATTAGAAGATAGATCTTGAAATGCTCTTTTTGATGATAAATGTGTCACCATTCCTTTTCACTTTGCTCCTGGCATAGTAAATCACAGATTGTCTGATTCAAAATGGTCAGTACCAGTCCATTTTAGCTCACAAAGGTCTAGGACATCAATCTTTATGCATTGTAGTTCAGTTTTCCTGGATACCTCATGCATTCTTTGTTCCAATTATTAATAGATGTTTGCAGTTGTTTCTTCTCATTTTGA
>NW_006408695.1:6070528-6091297 GCF_000296735.1 Chrysochloris asiatica | reverse complement strand
CTGGAGAAGGATGTCATGCTGGGTAAGATGGAGGGTCAGAGAAAAAGAGAATGACCCCTAAAGAGATGGATCAGCCAGGTGGCATCATTGATGGCGTCAAGTGTGGCAGTGGTAATGAAGTTGGCCCAGGATCAGACATTGTTACTTTCTGCTGTGCATGGGGTCGCTATGAGTCAGTTCCTACTCTATGGCACCTGACAACAACATGACAACAGGGAAGGTGAACCCTCAAAGACTAATCCCGAGACCTTTGCAACACTTCTTGACCTCTTTAACTCCAGTAAGTGCAGTGCAGTAGACTGTTTTACTGCAGCACTGGGCCAGAGAGGACTGAGCCTTCCCATGTTCACAAGGTAAACCTCCTTAGTTGGGACAAGCAGCTGCTGGACCACAGTTGTGGGTGTGAGGCAGGAACTGGTATGAGGTGGGAGCTGCTCTGAGTTGGAGGGAAGTGGCTGTCACACTTCATTTTCACTTTGGTTGCCTTTGGAGACAATATGACACTACTTCAATTTTATACTTTCCCTTTCATGAAGCTCAATACAAAGGCTCACAGAAATATTCACCTGGGCCTACACACCTGCCATCTCTACCTCTCTCCTCCGGCCTTTGTGGACCAATGAATCAACTGAATTTATTTTTCACTTGCTTTTCTGAGGTAGATGGTGGTAAACAAGGAGCAAGGGTGGAGGAGGTTGTTCCAAATGAGGAGATGTTGGGGAAACCCGTGGCTAGAGGACTTCACAGAAGAGGCTGCATTGTTAAAAAAGCACGGGGAAAATGATTATGGGGTTGTTATAGAAAGGCAGATGATGACTGGGAAATTATTTAAGGGTACTGGACCAGGGAGAGACTAGACAGTAAGAGATAGTACTGGGTATGTGCTCTTTGTTCTGAAACCATATCAAGACCAGTACAGAAAAAGAAGGGAGGTTGGTGTTGGGGCAATTGAGTTGTGAAAGTGGCCATTTTCCTGATTCCATTCCTGCACACATGTGCCTCATAGAGTTGTGGGCAGAAGGAAATATCTGTGGTCTGGAGCCCCACCCAAAAGAGTTATGTGATGGTGTCATTCTCGGAAGGAGAGGAAGCACCATGTCATGGGCAGGCATTGATGCTCTTCCAATGTAAGAAGACCTCTTCTCTTGGTTCAGGGTCCATGGCCCTTCATATCTCTGGGTCTTGAATTTCATATTTGGAAACAAGAAAAAGTAGTATTTTCTACTCACTTTCCTGCCTGGAAAAAACACCTAAGCTAAGGATTTATCTGTGTGGCGCTGTGGGTTAATGCACCAGACTGCAAAGCCATTTGAACTGCAAGGTCGGCAGTTCAAGCTCACCAACTACTCCTTAGAAACTCTATACATGGTTGCTATCGACTCGACGGCACTCAACAACAAGAACAACAACCACTTGTCTAGGAGTCCTGGTGTGGCTCTGTGGGTTAATCCACCAGACTGCAAAGCTGTTTGAACTGCAAGGTCGGTGGTTCAAGCTCACTAGCTGCTCCTCGGAAACCCTATACAGGGTCGCTGTGGGTTAGAATTGACTCGATGGCACTTAACAACAACCACTTGCCTAATATTACCAGTTACAAGTACTTCACATGTATTATCTTATCCAGCTCTTTGGTCAAGCCTGGACATAAATTGTTCTCCTTGCGGGGGGGAAAAAAAAAGGAGACTCAGGTTATGTGTTCTCCCAAAGTCTGTGGAAATGTTAATAAATAAATAAATAAATAAATAAGCATTGCTGTTGAGTCAATCCCCACTCAAAGGCTTCAGTGGAAGCATAGATTTCCTGCTTCCCAGCTCCTTGCCCTTTCTTGCAGATCCTGCTCTGTGTGCATTTGCTCTTGGCTGCTCTTTGTTATGGAATGCAAAACCCTTTTGATTCTGAATATTTTACTGTAAGTTGTTCTGTGTTCCTCCAAATGCTTGCAATTTTAACAAGCTACATTGCGTATCTTCTCCTCCAGAAAAGATATTTTCCCCTTTTCCCTCCATAGAGACTGGCTCTCTCTTTCCTGGGACAGGCTTTGATTTTTGCCCTATTTATTTTCGAGCTCAGACAGAATTCCTCTGGATTCCAAGTGGCTTATTCCATTTTCTAGTTCTCAGATGGAACCAGTTGGAACGACTGCTTTCCCGTGGTTTCCAAAAAGATTGGCTCTGTGACTTCTAAAGCCTTTTGAAACACTGAGATTATATGACTTTATAGCCTAGAAGAAAAAATGCCCCCAAGACCTTCCCAGGTTTGTGAATTCACTTCATTCAAAATCACCAAGAGAGGATCCAGTTGAGAAGTGTACAGCCTCCAGGATCTTTGAACAAAGGGCTTTTTCCACCTGCCCACATGGTGGTGG
Organism: Chrysochloris asiatica; assembly: GCF_000296735.1. NCBI lineage: Eukaryota > Metazoa > Chordata > Mammalia > Afrosoricida > Chrysochloridae > Chrysochloris > Chrysochloris asiatica. The sequence goes on along the minus strand of NW_006408695.1, from coordinate 6,088,932 downwards.
GTTCCTCACCTGTCTCTGAATTCTCTTTTCACCACATTTCTGAAATAGGGTAGCCACAGCTGTCTGTAAAATGCTTTGTGACAAGGCAGCAGGCATTGTACTGTGGCCAAGTATTATGGAACAAATGATCTTTGTCTGAACTCATCTCCCAAGGCATTCAAGTGTGGAATATTTGGAGAAATGCAAAATATCAATGCTGGAAGGGACATTTTGCACAAAACTTTCTTAATAAATGACCCATATAATATCCTGAAGAAGGGAAGGTACAGACTCTGTTTGAAAGCTTCTAAGTTCACTATTCTAGAAGGCAGCCCATTTCTCTGTTGTACATCTGTTATGAGACTCTGCCTTGTAATGTGTGGGAAGCTGGTTGATTTTAATTTGTATATCTTTTCTCCTGTTCTGTGCTTTAAGGACATCCCTAAGTAAATCTAGGCTACACTTATATGTCCATCTTTTTATTGGATGGTATTTAAAAGTGACATTAATGTCCTTCCCACCAAAGAGCACATGATTGTTCTCTGTCCAGGTATGGATGCCATGTACAGAGAAGATGAAGCTTAGGGTTATAGCTTTATCTTGAGAACTAGCAATGAGGACCTTCCCACATATTGTCATACCCCTGCCTCTAGGCAGTGTAGCTAGCTGACCATCTTACTATGCAGTATATTCCCAGTGTACTATTTATTAGACCACTACATAAGAACAGAGTCATTTATTAATGAGGAGATATAAAAAAGACAAACAGACCATCTGTCATAATGTGGTGGCTTGTATGTTGCTGCGATTCTGGAAGTTATGCCAATATTATTTTAAATAGCAACAGGGTTATTAACGGTAGACAGGTTTCAGCTGAGTTTCCATATTAAGACAGACTAGGAAGAATGAGAGATGACTACTTCCAAATTTGTAGTCACTAAAAACATTATTAATAACAGTGAACACTTTTGGCACCAGAATATTGAATATTGAAACACAATGATTAGCACCAAAATACCACCAGCTGGAAGATGAACCCTAAGGTTGAAAGGTACTCAAAATAGGACTAGAAGCTCTGCTTTCTCAAAGTAGAGTTGATCATGAGGACACGAATGAAATCAGGCTTTCGGGACCTTCATTTGCTGATGGGGCACAACTCAAAATGTAGAGAAACATTTGTAAACATCTATAAATAATCAGAACATGGAATGTACAAAGTATGAATATAGGAAAATTGGAAGTTTTCAAAAATGAAATTGAATGAATAAAACAATATCTTCAGCATTAGTTAGCTGAAATGGGCTGGTATTGTCCATTTTGAATCTGACAATCCCATAATTTACTATGCCAGGAATGACAAATTGAAGATGAATGGTGACACATTCATTATCAAAAAGAACATTTCAAGATCTGTCTTGAAGTATAATGCTATCTGTGATAGGATGATAGCCATATGACTAAAAGGAAGACCAATTAATACAACTATTATTAAAATTTATGCACCAACCACAAAAGCCAGTGATGATGACATTGATGATTTCTACAAACTTCTTCAGTCTGAAACTGATCATGCATGCAATCAAGATGTACATTAATACAATTACTGGCAATTGGAATGCAAGGATTGGAAACAAAGAGGAGGGATCAGTCATTGGAAAATACAGCATTAGTGATAGAAACGATGCTGACGATCACATGACATAATTTTAAAAGACCAATGACTTCTTCATTGCAAATGCCTTTTTTAAACAGCATAAAAGATGACTATATTCATGGACTCCACCAGATGGAATACATAGAAATCAAATTGACTTTATGTGGGGAGAGATGGTGGAAAATGGATTGTACCTCACTATAAAACAAAGAAGAATCCTCACCACTGGACTAATAAATAGCATCATGAAAAATGGAGAAAACATTGAAGCTGTCAAAGGCTTCATCTTGCTCAGATCAACCATCAACACTCATCGAAGTAGCACTTAAGATAAAAAATGACATATTGCTTGAGGCAAATTTGCTGTACAAGATAACTTCACAGTGTTCAAGAGCAAAGATGTTAGAGTACTAACACACACCTGATGCTAAGCCATGGTATTTTCAATAGCCTCATAGGCATGTGAAAGTTGGGTAATGAATAAGGAAGATCATAGAAGAATCTATTCACTTGAGTTATGGTGTAGGAGAAGAATATTAAAGGTACTATGGATTTCCAGAAAAACAAATATGTGTTGAAGAAGTACAGTCAGAATGCTCCTTAGAAGCCTGGATGCCTAGACTTCATCTCTCATACTTTGGACATAGTATTAGGAGGGACCAGTCCTTGGAGAAGGGTATCATGGTTGGTAAAGTGGAGGGTCAGTGAAAAAAAGGAAGACTCACAATGAGATGGATTTGCACAGTGGCAGCAGCAATGGACTGAAGCGTAGAAAAAATTATGAGATTGGTGTTAGACCCAGCAGGGTTTCGTTCTTTTGTGCATATGGTTGGTATTTGTTAGTACCATCTTGACTACATGTAATAACAACAATATAAAAGGGAAGAAAGGATTCACTGAGCAGAAGATGGAATGTTAATTTTGTGGTTTTAGCACTAAGACCGAAAAGAGAAATTGGCTCTGTAAGGCACACCTGTGACCCTTGGAAGGGATATTTATTCCACATGGACTGGGGTTCTGTTTAGTCACCCAGGGGTTAAAAGCTAGTCACTCCCTTGTCATGCAGAGCCCTATAGACTGCAGGTTTATCCGAACATTATTTCCAAAGTATCACAAAGGAGGCTATTTACTTCATGTCCAGGGAAGAGTTTCTGATGGCTTAAATAGCTAACATTCTAGGATCCATTTTGTGTTTGAGAAGCAGAGTGTGGAAAGACCAAGGAATTTAAATCCAAAATCTTGGCCTTGTATATGAGCTCTGTCACTGCCTGGCTATGTTTTTTATTGGGCAAGTCATGTCACCCCTGTGAACCTCAGTTTGTGAATTTGTAAAATGGAAGAAGAAACATTCCTAAATGGTAGGGTTTATGTGTGCATGTGCTATTTTAAGGATCAATGAGACCACTAACTTTTCTTTTGTAAACTGTGTTAGGTATTGTCAACATTACAATGCCCTGCCAAAATGCCTTCAAAGGTGTCAAATGCTAGTTTGTTTGCAAACAATATGGCAACACTTAGCTCAATGAGATGTTGGATTACAGAAAAGTTTTAGTTTTCATCAACCAGTCATTATATACTAAGAGTGAGACAACTCCTAAATGCTTTGATAAGTAATGAGGAATTAAATTCTCATCTTTCATTTCAGTTTGAAATCTTTATAATCTCTTATGAACCTGTCCTAGTTACTTAGTACTGCCAACAGAAATGCCACAAGTAGTATTTGGCTTTAACAAATATACATTTATTTTCTCACAGTTTAGGAGGTTAGAAGTCCAAATTCAGAGTTCTGGCTCCTGGGAAAGGTTCTCCTTTTCTGATGAGTGTGGAGAAGTTCCTTGTTCATTTGGCACCTTGGTGATCTTCCAGTGACTTGTTATCTTTCTTCCCCCATCTCTTCTTGCTGGGAAACATCATGCAGGGTTGCTATGAGTTGGAACCAACTTGACAGCACTTAACAACAAGAACATGGTGCTGTAGGATAAAGACTGGAATGCTAACCACTGATCGGTGTTCAAACTCCTTGGAAGTCCTATACAGGGTTGTTATGAGTCGGACTCAACTCAATGGCACTAAACAACAGCATCATTATATCTCAAAAGACATTAGGTAAAGACACATCCTAAATTGATACTATCACATTAATATAACAAAGAAACTACATTCCCAAATGGGATTTTAACCACTGGTATAGGGATTTGGATTTACAAGGCATATTTTTTTGGCAAGCACAATTCAATCCATAGCATATCTTTGAGTGTGTGCCTCAGGCCACCAGGAAAATATTAAGTTACATTCCAAAGAAGTCACATCCAACCTAATGGCGTCACTAAAGTCAGAATCACCTAGTGTGGAAGCATGTGGTTTCACCCCCACCTCTTCCCTGTCCTCCTCCTGTATATATCACAAAGAATTTTTATTAATGGTCATTATCAATTTAAATCATAGAATAATATATAATAAATATAGTTGGTAGTTGCGTAATATATTACTAAAACAAAATTGCTTTGTAAAACCTTTCTACAATGAATTACAATATTATTAGTTACAACATGATCAGTAACTGAAAGGAAGCTTTTTTTTTTTTTTTTACTTATCTCCTCCTTTTCTTTTACTACTTCATTCACAAAAGCTGATACAGATTCACAAATACTGCCTACCACAGTATTGTACCTAAAACACCAGAAAATCTGACAAAATCAACAACTATAAAACTTTGGCAGCAACGAAAACAACAGTGTGTACTTGTAGCATGTGCAGATGAAATTGTGTGATTCAAAATGTCATTGCAATTGAATAATAATGACAGTAATGACTGGAGTGTGCTATTAGGTTCAAAAAGTATAAGTCAGCACAGAGTTCTAACTTTCCTGGTGTTGCACTGGGGCTTAATGTACTGGACTGCAAAGTCGGTTTCAACCACAAGGTTGGTGGTTTAAGCTCCCAGCCACTCTTTAGAAACTCTATACAGGGTTCTTATGGGCTGGAACCAACTTGAAGGCATTTAGCAACAACAACAGGTATATTAATACATGCAAGCGGGGCTTACAGAAAGTTTTCGTTGTCATAACTGACAACATTTTTGTTTGTTTTTGTTCTAAGAAGTGCTTACCTTCCTAGTATTATTGTTCTCCTTTTGTTGTTAAGTGCCATTGAGTTGATTCTGACTCATAGCAAGCCTGTATAAGGTTTCCGAGGAACTGCTGGTGAATTTGAACTGCTGATCTTGCGGTTCAAACCAACCTTGTGGTTGAGTGTTGATCCTACAGCACCACACCAGGACTCTGTTCTCCTGCTAGAACTGTCTATGGTTTGGCTGAAAATTGAGCCAGAGGGGTGAGTTTAGTTCCAGGCCTGAAGAGTGACTTAAGAGGTTTGACAAGTCTCTATCTCACTAGTGAGCCTAGACATTTTAAAAATGATTTTGAGATTTCTTCCATATTTTTCTCTTACTCTATCCAGGACCTTCTAATGTGATCCCTTTTAGAGTGATTGGTAGTAGTAGTCAAGCACCATCTAGCTCTTCTGGTTTCAGGGTCATCGAAGCTGAAGCTCAGGTCATTCTTAGCTCATAGGATGAATTGCTCCTAGGCATCTTTGATTCTCTTCACTTTTCTTTGTTCTGGATGGGGAGAACCAAATAACTGCACCTTAGATAGCTCCTCACAAGTTTTAAGACCTAGTTAGTATTCACCAAAATAGGATATGGGAAATTTTCTTGGTGGACTGAGTTGTGCCAGTTGATCTTAGTGTCCCCCAGACTATGGTCTTGAGTCCCTAGGCTCAGGAGCTTATTTCTTAATGATGTTTTGTTATGGCTAAGACATTTTCATAACTTTGTAGTAGAATACGTTTTCTCTACTATACTCATGGATATATTTGCAGCATAGGTAAATACATATGTAGGAATATTCTTTGTCAAACTTATGTATGAGGGAGCTTCACAAAGTTCATGGGAAAAATCCATTATCTTTTCCTTCATCTTTCCCTGAACTTTTTGAAGCCCCCTTGTTTCCTTGCAGGTATTTTTCCATTTGTCTTTCACCATCTAGTCAGCTTGCATGTCTACCTATGCATCATAAAAAAACTCCTAACAACAAAAAAGACCTGGCCCAGATGACTTGACAGGCAAATTCTATCAGACATTCAGAGAAGAAGTGACACCAATTCTACTCAAATTATTCCAGAATATAGAAAAGGAGGAAATACTCCCAAATTTGTCTTCTGCAAGGAGCATGGACATGATGTCAAAACCAGGCAAATGCACCACTAAAATAGAAAAGTATAGACGAACATCTCTCATGAACATGCTGTTGTTGTCAGATGTCATCGAGTCGGAACTGACTCATAGTGACCCCATGCACAGCAGAACGAAACAATGTCCGATCCTGGGCCAACCTCACTACCGCTGCCACACTTGATGCCATCAATGATGTCACCGGGTGGAACCATCTTGCTGGGGGTCTTCCTCTTTTTCTCTGACCCTCCATCTTACCCAGCATGACATCCTTCTCCAGCGACTGTTCCCTCCTGACAATATGTCCAAAGTATGAGAGACAAAGCTTAGCCATCCTGGCCTCCAAGGAGCACTCTGGCTGCACTTTTTCCAAAACAGATCTGTTGGTTCTTTTGGCAGCCCATGGCACTTTTAGTATTCTCCTCCAACACCACAACTCAAAGGCATCAGTTCTTCTATGATCTTCCTTATTCACTGTCCAGTTTTCGCATGCATATGAGGTTATTGAAAATACCATGGCTTGGGTCAGGCGCACCTTAGTCCTCAAGCTGACATCTCTGTTCTTCAACACTTTAAAGGTTCCTGTGCAGCAGATTTGCCCAATGCAATACATCATCTGATCTCTTGACTGCTGCTTCCGCAAGTGTTGATAGTTGATCCAAGAAGAATGAAGTCCTTGTCAACTTCAATCTTTTCTCCGTTGATAAGAATGTTGTTTATTGGTCCAGTGGTGAGGATTTTTGTTTTGCTGACATTGAGATGCAACCCATACTGAAGACTGTGCTCTTTGATCTTCATCAGTAAATGTTTCAAGTCCTCTTCACTTTCAGCAAGCAAGGTTGTATCATCTGCATATCAGATGAACATAGATGCAAAGAAATCTCAACAAAATCTTAGTTTATAGAGTCCAAGAATATATTATATAAAAAATACATTATGACCAAGTGGGATTCATACCAGTTATGCAAGGATGGTTCAATGTTATAACAACAATCAACTTAATCCACCACGTAGATAAAGGAAAAAACAAGTAAACACATGATCATATCAATTGATGAAGAACAAGGATATTTTTTTATTTTAAAAAAATTTCTGCTGAAACACTAAACAGAAGTTTTGCAGACAGTCATTTGGTGTCACTCCTTCAGACAGTGTCATCACCCAATGTAGTGTGTACCCCTCACCACCACCACCAGTGACCCAAACTACCACCTTCCTCACCCCCTATCCATTGATTCATTTATACAATGACCACATTTACTAAGTCTCCGCTATGTACTGTGAGAATCCAGGGTAGCTCCTTCTCGAAAGCCGTATGTTGAGGAAATGTTACTAAGAAGTATTATCTATTCCCCACCCAGAAAACATCTTCAAAAAAACAGGAGAGGAAGAAAAGTTTTATTATTGAATAAGCAGTAAGCCAGGATATGATGCATCACAGACAATCTGCTAAAGAGACTGAAAAGACAGAAAGCTATTTTATTCTTTATATAGCTGAGTGGGTACAATTCAGTGTGTGCTTGTTGAAGATAACATTGCTAATTTTTCAGTATCTTTCTGACAGGATACTTGAAGTTATGCTAATCTCCTTCCAAGAAACTGGGAAGTAGGGAAACCAGTTGATGATTAGATTTCATAAGAAATGGATCCCAGGTCCTTGAGGAAACATTCTGGACTTATATACACTTCAGAAAGATAAAGTTTTTTTCCATTACAAGTTATAGAAAGTGAGTTCTGAATTAACATAGGAGGAGGGGGTGATTTTTCTCTTATTTTCAACAGTAAAAAGTCAAACCTCTTATTTTTAATTTCTATTTGTCCTTAAAGCTCACAGTCGAGTAGCGAATAAGCGACAGGTGTACAAATAGCCGTGATACATGGTAAAGTGAAGTACATATTACATGATACTTACAAACAAGCTTCAGTGGAAAACTTGAAGAGGGGACAATGAATTCCATTTCTCCATGGGAAGGAGAACAAGTCTACTCTGACACACACAGGGTCACAAAGAGTTGGCATCCACTGAAAGGTAACTGGTTTGTTTAGTTTTCTTTCTCTAGTTATCAGCTAGAGCTTAAGTGCCCTCAAGCTGATTCCAATTCATAGCAACCCTGTACAGGATTTCCAAGGAGCAGATGGTGAGTTTGAAACGTGAACCTTGTGATTAGCAAGCAATTCAGTGCTTATTCTACATGGCCATACTTGAACTCCCCAGTAGGAATCTGAGGAGGTTTTACTGAAGGATTTGCATATTCAAATAAGTAGCTAGCATGAAGTAAATACTCAGTGGATTTTGTTATTATTTCATACTGAAAGTGGTAGCTGAGGTATAAGCTTCAATGGGTGAGTAAAATTTTGAAAGGAAACGGAAAGCATGTTCCAAGCAGAGGGAACAGCCTGAGCTAAGCCCAGGAGAGGAACGTTTTCCAAGAAAGATGACTAGCCCATTGCATTTTAATACAACAGAGTACATGGGTGATCACAGGAGTGGGGCAGTGGTGGTGAGGGTTGAAAGTATGGTTGAAGAAGTAAGTCAGTCACCAGATTATGGAAGACTAAGGAATCTGAATTTAGTAATTCAAATGTTTCCAAAGAGAAACACCGTGGGTTAATGCACTGGACTGCAAGATCATATGTTTGTCAGTTCAAGTTCACTAGTTGCTCTTTGGAAACCCTATACAGAGTCACTTTGAGTCGAAACAGACCTGACAGCACTCAACAGCAACAAGGAATGTGAGCAAAACCATACTGGAATTTTTATTTATTGCTACTTTCATTTACAAAGAAGAAAAAAATTAAAAATTACTATTCTGAAGGGACTTCAAAAAGTTCATGGAAAAAAATTCATGATCTTTTAATTCAATTTTTCATGAACTTTTTGAAGTCCCCTCATATTTCTTGCATGAATTGACAACAGGACCAACATTCAAAACCTAGGTTAAATAGTTTCACCTCACAAATCCACTGAGGTTACTCTGACTGACAGTGGGGTGTGAATTTTATACCTGAAGAGCCTTGGGTACCCACATTTTCAGTTGCATTTGGCTAGACTCCTGGCTGGAATCCTGTTGTTAAGTGATGTATAGGGTTTCCAAGGAGCAGCTGGTGGGTTTGAACCACTGGCCTTGTGGTTCGCAGCCCAGTGCTAATCCTACAGCACTACTAGGGTCCCCTTAGGGTTTATTGTTGTTTGTTAGGTGTGTTATGAGAAGTCAATATAGGGTTTCCGAGGAACAGCTGGTGGAATTGAACCATCAACCTTGTGGTTCAAACACACCTTTCAGTTCAGTGCCTATCCTATGGTGCCATATCTGTAAATCTTCACAGGAGCAGACATCCTCATCTTTTTCTTTTGAGGTTAGCAGCTCAGTGTTTAAACCACTGTGCCTCTAGGGTGTCTTTCTGAAAGGTCACAGCTTCAAATACCTTATGGAACAGTTCTACTCTGCATACACGAGATCCCCCCCAAATCATAATCTCCTGACAAATAGTTTGTGTTTTTTTTTTAGTGGTGAGGAATAAATAAAATAATACTTGTGAAAGAGCACAATACCTGGCATCAAATACATACATTTCCAAGGAATGTTAGTTCTTCTCATTACAAAGGAATGAATTGGGGTGTGGTCTGAAGGACCTGGCGGCAGAAACAGGGAAGAAGGCTTCCAGGAATGAGATCCTTTAATCTCTTTAAAGCAATATCCAAACAAAAGTTAGAACTCTAGAGAACACTGCAAGTTCAGGGATGCCAGTTAATGGGGGCTGAAAGGGTTGTCTCCGAGTCGGCTCTCAGTCCTTGACTCACCTGTCACCGCTGTCATCTCTGGCTATTGCCACAGTTTCTCATGAGAATTATGAAATATAAATGGCCTGCGCAGTAATGCCTAGGTGAATAGGTGACCACTGGGCATGCAGCCAGCACTCCATGCACTTTAAACAGCCTTAGGGTTAGTGGTTTCTAAATGATTTAATTTCCTTAAAGAAAGAAGAAGAAGAAAGCTTATAATCATGTTCAAGAGCATTCAGGAATGTGAGGTTAACATTCTGAGGTCTTACAGGGGGGTGCAGGGGGCACATACCCAAAAGAAAAACAGTGAGGTGGTTAACCTAGTTCATTCAAGGCCACACCCTTTGGTTCTCAGGTGGAGGCAAGAGCCTGAATGACTAGGACAGGTAAATGTGGTAATAAAAATGTCATCACACCAATAACTGTGCTCATCTGTACAGGGCTACAGAATTTCTGGAGTCCCTGGTTATGTAAATGGCTAATGCACAGGCTGTTAACTGAAATGTCGGAGGTTCTAGTCAATCCATAGGTGCCTTGGAAGAAAGGTGTAGCAATCTATTGAAAAAATTCAGCTGTTGAAAAATCTCATGGAGGACAGTCGTGCTCTCCCATGCATGCGACTCCATGAGTTGGAATGGATTTCATGGCAAATGGTTAGAGAATTTCTAAAGTGCTTCACATACAACAGACTGATAGCAATCTCCCTCTTCTGACAATTACTACAATTCTTTCACTTGCTCCTTTATCATTTCAAGATCCTTCACCTTTACTCTTTCTTTCAGTCCTCCAGCAGTACAAGAGATTAAGTATTATGATCTCAGTTTACTATGTGATTAAATAAGCCCAGAAACTGTGAGTGACCAATCATAACCATATATCTGGAAATGGTAGTATCCCATGAAAATTCTAGTCTTCAGATTATCAGCAGACTCCTTTTCCTCCTCTACCACTACTGCCTCTTCCTTTTACTTTTTTTTTTTTTTTTTATCTCATGAGATCTTCATGAAATATTGCAGATCCCAAAAAGACTCAGAGAGAAGGTTCCTTTTTCTGTCAGATATTTTATCCTTGCCAGGCAGATCTGACTATTGCATTCACATTGTTTTGTCCATTCCTCTGAGGTAGCATGTATCACACAGTCTTGTGATGATCTTGTTATGTGTGTCTCTGCCACAGTATTGTGCTGAGGACCTGGAACCCTATTGAACTCATCTCTGTGTGTGTGGCACCTAGTGCAGTATGTTGTTGTTAAGTGCCATTGAGTTGGTTCGGACTCACAGGGACCCAATATAATAAGGTTTCTGAGGAGAGACTGGTGAGTTTGAACTGTCACCTTTGTGGTTCAAATCAATCTTATGGTCTAGAACTTATCCTACAGCACCACACCAGGACATATGTAGTAGATGCTTATTTACTGAATGTTGAATGAATTAATGTTTCCTTACTAAATGTCACCTCTGCCTTCTGATTCCTATCTATTCCTCTAGATGCAGTTTAGGAATTTTTATGATAGTCTTCTCTTCTGAACCTCTGTGAAATCATAGACTCTCAGCCATCTTCTTAGAGAATGTATATCTTATCTGTTCAGCCCACAGAGTCCTTGAGGGTAAAGATAACATCTGATTGTCCAGTGGATTCCTCATGGGGCCTAAGTCAGGCCCTGGCATAGAGTGAATGGATGAGTCCCTGTGCCTACACTCACATGGTTGCCTACACTTTGGCAAGAGCTGGTGGGACAGGTTGGTGACATACCCAATGTACCTTGGCAAAGACGTAGTAGGTAAGAGATAGAACAGATGGCCAGGAGCCCAGCCCTTACCTGCTCTATCAGCATGCCCCTTTCACAATCACTGAAACTGTGTCTGTCTCAAGGATGTGTTTGCAGTTGGGGAATTCCTTGAAGCCTCCAAGAAAGGAGAAGCTGGGCAGAAAAAATTAGAAAGGCAGCTGCCAATCACATAGGACAAATAGATCTCTAAGGGGATCATACTTCAGGTTGAAATGTTATCATTGCGATTTATTTTCACAAAGAAGACTTGAGAACCAGACTTGAGAACCTATTGCTAAGAAGGAAGATAGCAAAGGGATTCTGTAAACCAGTTCAATTTGAACAGCAACCAACAGGAAGCTGAAATGTTAAGCTAAGTAATTAGTGAGTTAGTGAGCTGGTAAGTTAGCTTATTTAAATGAGAGGAGACTGTGATTTAAAATGAATAAATAAAAGAAGGTAGCCACCAATGATTTCATCAAGTTCTCATCTCTCTTGATTCAACAATCCCATGGCTAAAGAGTTATTCTTAGAAAATAATTGAAGATTAGGGGAAAAACTGGCAAGAACGTGACTATAGAAGTATTATTGATAATAGAAGTGCATTGGAGATAGTGCAAATATCCTATAATAATTTTTAAGTGCTGATATAAATGATAATATATTCACAAAAGTAAAATTTTAAAGCCTTTAAAATACGTCATTATAAAGACCACACTGGAATTGCTCAATGATGCTTACAAAAAAGATCAGAATATAAAATTATATTTGTGCTACACATTTAACACTGTGAAAAAAATATGCCTTTTTGGAAAAGACAGGAAAGAATGAAAATAGATAATTTATAAAGATAGTAAGCTTGTGGGTGGCTTTTTATTTCCATAATTATGGTATTATGTTTTACATAATATAAAAATTATGTTAATGAAAAACTTGTAAGAAAAATATCTTAATCTCAGGTATATTGCACTCCGCGGTTATTTCAGAGAAGCTTAGTATGAGACATATCCTTTTACATACTTCCATCCTAAAATGCCAAACATGGGTTCAAGTTGGAATCTTCTCACTTGTAACTATTCTAAAACTGAGTATTTGAAACACAGAAAGATTTTGGTCAGCTAGATAATGACAGCAATAAAGATATAGATATGAATATGGTCTTTTCAACAGCCTTGTACGCATGTACATATGGACAATGAAAACAAAAGACAGAAGAACTAATCTATTAGAACTATGGTGTGGTAAAGAATATTAAATATACTGTGGACTGCCAGAAGAATGAATTAATCAGTCTTAGAAGAAACAACAACCTGAGAAGTGAGGACAAGGAATCTTTGGCCCATTTGCTTTGGACATGACATCAGGAAAGACCAATGAATATAAAAGGATATGGCAAAGTAGAGGGTCAGTGGAAATGAGGGAAACCCTCAAGAAGATAAATTGACACAACAGCTGCAGTAATGAACTCATATGTATCAATGATCTGAAGATAGCACAAGACCTAACCAAGTTTTATTCTGTCATACATAATAAATTCTCTATGAGTCAGAACCAATTCAAGGTAACTAAGAACAACAACATGGATACAGACAGGCACCTGGACATAGATATAGATACAGAGATGGATACAGTCATAATTTCCCTTGAAAGATAGACTATCAAATATCTCATGTAAAATACCAAACAATGCATTGACATGAAGAATGAAACGGATTACAAACGTGTGGAGTAAAATTCCCTTTACAATGCATACAAATTTAATAATCAAGGAGAACTCTATTGAAGGAATCCAAGTGGAAGAAAGTTCTGGACTAGTTTTCAAATGCTTCTCAGATATCCAGACCCCACCTGTGTCTCTCAGGTTTCCTTATCATTTAGTCTTATGAGTTAGCCCTGCTAAACGTGTTGTTGTTATGTGCTGTGCAGTCAGTTCCATGGATGCTGCCACTTTGCCATTCCATCTCGCTGGGGGTCTTCCTCTTTTTCTCCAACCTTACCAAACATGATATCCCTCTCCAGTGACTGGTCCTTCCTGACAATATGTCCAAAGTATGAGAGACAAAGTCTGGCTATCCTGGATTCCAAGGAACCCTCTGATTGTACTTCTTCCAACACAGATCTATTTGCTCTTTTGGCAGTCCATGACATTTCTAATGTTCTCCTCCAACACCAATACTCAAATGCATCAATTCTTCTATGGTCTTCCTTATTCACTATTCAATTTACACATGCATATGAGGTGACTGAAAATACCATGGCTTGGGTCAGGCGTACCTTAGTCCTCAAGCTGACATCTTTGCTCTTCAACACTTTAATGAAGTATTGTGCAGAGGATTGAATAAGTATGGTGAAATAATACAGCCCCAGTGTATACTTTTCCTGATTTTAAACCAGTCAGTATCCATTGTTCTGTTCAAATGACTGGCTCTTGGTCTACGTACAGGTTGCTCATGAGCACAGCCAGGTGTTCTGGAATACCTATTCTTCAAAATATTCTCCATAGTTTGTCATGAATCACGCAGTCTAAAACCTTTGCATAGTCAATAAACACAAATACACATTATTCTGATATTCTCTGCTTTTAGCCAAGATCCATCTGACTTCAACATTGATGTCTCTCACTCTATATCCTTGTCTGATTCCACTTTAAGTTTCTGGCAGCTCCCTGTCAATCTACTGTTGCAGCTGCTTTTGAATAATCTTCAACAAAAGTTTACTTGCTTGTGATATTAATGATATTGGCAGACGGGTACAAATATGGATCATTTTCAATTGGTTGGTGAGGTAGCTGTCTTCCCAATTGCTTGGCATAGATGAGAGGGCGCCTGCCGTGCTACATGAGTTTGTTTAAAGATTAGAATTTGTATTCCATCAGTTTCTGGAACCTTGTTTCTTACCAATACCTTCAGTGTAACTTGGACTTCTTCCTTCAGCATCATCTTTGATCATATGCTACCTCTTGAAATGCCCTTCTGTGTACAAGCCACTGTTGATTTATTATTTTCCTTTTGAAGAATATGGTAGACCACCTCTTTATTTCTTTTTATTCTTAATCTATAGGGACACTCTATGACAAAGCTACGAGAGACCAAATGACACAGACACAGATGAAAATTCTGGAACCATGAACTTCAGAGGAGAGGTTAGGGAAGTGGATTGAGTACTTGCTGGGAGGAGAAGCTGAGCAGGGACAGTGAGAGAGGGAGTCTGACTGATGACCAGGCTTGGCATGACCCTCTTGAATGTGCATCTTGAATGAGCAGCTTTGGCAACAGAAAGTGGCCTGGCAGAGCAGATTCATACAGAAAACGGTCACCTCCCTTGGTGACCAGAGATGTGGTGAGCTTTCATTGTCATCCACCTCAAGAATAGACTTTGCTTTCCAGGGGGTTGGAGCCACACGGTTGGGAGCCACACCAGTGTGAGGTGAGGGCTGGCTGCACTGTTTGGGTGCCTGTGATTAAGAGGGCTCAGCTCCAGACCTATAAAAACTACAGAGACACCACACCAGCATTTGACCCCATCACCCTGACCCCAGCTACCCTGTGGTCCTAAAAGACACTAAAATGAGTTCCATCAAGGACCTCCATAAACTTTCAGGACTGGGTGCCCTAAACATATATAATGCTTAGGCCTACAGGAACTCCATCTAGGTCCATGAACTCTGGTGCCACATCCCACAACACCCATCTCGTGAGTTCCTTGGTTTGCAAGAGCAGCCCCAGAGTTTTCTCCTCTCAACGGGATCCAACAGCTGCACTGTTTTTTATTTGTTTGGTTTGGTTTTTCCTTTTTTTTTTCATTGTTTTTGTTTCTTAATTCTCTCTTCTTCTCTTCCCATTCCCTTGAATTTTATCCTTTCTAGCTCTGCTTTTATTTTTCCTTTTCTTCTATCTCTAATTTCCCTTCTTCTTTTTTACCCTTTTGATCTTTCTCTACTACTCTACTCTTTTCATCTCCCCTCTCCCTGATTTCCCCTTCCTTTTATTTTCTCTTCTGCAGCTCTATTTTCTGGTCCCTCTTTTCTTTTTGATTGATGTTGCTATTGTTAAGCGCCATCGAATAGTTCTGGCTCATAGAAACCCTGCATAGATTTCCTGAGGAGTGGCTGGTGGGTTTAAACTGGCATCCTTGTGGCTTAAACTGACCTTGCTGTTGGGCTCATTATCCTGCAGCACTACACCAGAACTCTTTTCAGTTATTATATTCTTTTATTTTGATTACTGCCTGTTTTTATTTCTTTTCTTTCCCCCCCTCTATTATTTTCTCTTTTCACTGCTGGTTGCTTGTTTGCTTATTCTGTTTTGTTTCCTGCTGTGTGTGTGGAGGGGGCAAGGGTCCCCCTCTTTCCCACCCCACAGAAAACAGCAATTACACCTATATAGCCCAGCAACAATCTTATCCTCTGTAGCTCCACCCACTTGGCAAGAGTCAATAGCAGCTCCTACATCACCTGATTAATGATGTACAGCAGCTAACACCACTCAAACCCACCATAAACTGAGATGCATGAATGGAGATCGATTCCAAACGCTTCTTTTCTCAAACTAACATCAACGAAAAATGAGCAGGAGTGGCGGTTTTCATCTCTGATAAACTAGACTTTTTGGCAAAACCAGTATAAGAGATAAAGAAGGACATTATATCATGTTTGATGGGTGAATTGAACAAAAGAATATAAGCATAATAAATATCTATGCCCCAAATGAAACAGCCTCAAAATATACAAATCACAGCGAAGACAGAAACAGACAACTCAACAATAATGTTGTTGATAAGTGCCATTGAGTCTGTTCTGACCCATAGCAACCCTGTGTAGGATTTCCGAGGAGCAGCTGGTGAGCTTGAACCAACAACCTTGCTGCTCAAACTGACTTTGCAGTCCAGTGCATTAATCCACAGCAACACATCAGGACTCCTCTACAATAGTAGCTTTTAACACACCAGTTTTGATGAAGGACAGAACAACTAGAAAGAAATTTGACAAAGACATAGAAAAACTAAACAACACAATCAACCAACTTGACCTCATAAATACATACATAGCACTCAACCAAACAACAGCATAATATACATTTTTTTCAGGTGCATGTGGAACATTCTCCAGAAAAAAACCACGTTTGGCCACAAAGTAATCCTCAGATTTAAAAACATCAAACAATTATCTTTAGTATTAAAACTTGTCATTAAATTGTAAAGCAAAATTACTAATCAATCATAATCAATAAATATCAACATATTAAATCAAAATTATTTAGTGAAGCTGATTTTTTATTTTTATTTTAGAAAATATAAATAAACTTTACTTAAAATTTCAAACTATTTGCAGTACTAGATTTAAGTTCAATTAGTTTCAATGTTTTGAATCTATCTTACACTTGCCATACAGACTATTAACTTACATATATAAAAATTTAAGAGTACTATGTGTGCTGTTGTAGGATAAGCGCTGGTTGCAAGGTTGGTTTGAACCACAAGGTCAGAAGTTCAAAGTCACCAGCCACTCCTTGGAAACCCTATGCAGGATTGTTATGAGTTGGGACTGATTTGACAGCGCTTAACAACAACGATATATAAATTGTTTAATTTTACAAGCAATGCATCAGCTGCCATGTGCAACAGTTGGAAGCCTATTTGTAAGCATCTCCAGAGAGAACCTAAAAAAAACATCAAGAAAATGGACACTCAGCATTATTGGGAAGCAGTAATGTCTTACTAAGAATCTATTATATGTATGATGTTTAAAAGGGATATTTGACAAGTTAACGAATTGTTTTTATTTCTTTTACCTAAGTGCTTCAACCATTCAAACCCTCCCTGTTCTCTGAGCAGTATCCATCTTCATAGTGGACAGTTGAAATAAACTCTATTACTTTTATTCAGACACAGTTGCCTTTTGTTTCAAAGTCACAGGTCAAAAGATTTTGAGATCTTTTGACTGAGAATGAATGCATTATGGGTCTTTCTGAACCAGCACTGAATAAAATAAATGTTCATGTTTTATTTTTCAAGTCCTTTTGTTTTCACATTTGTGATATGCAATAGTCGTTAGGTGCCGTAGAGTCAGTTCTGACTTGTAGTGACCTTGGCTAGGATTTCCAAGGAGCAACTGGTGGGCTTGAACCTCCGACCTTACAGTTAGTAGTCCACTGTTTATCCTACAGTACCACACCAGGACTCCATTTGCAATGGTATCTGTCTTTAAAAATAAAGCCAGGGTTCCAGGTAAAGACTGCTTTTGCTTGGGTTTAAACACACTACAGTCCCATGGTTGTGTTCAGTAATAGGATTAAAGGAACATTGGTAGAACAGACTATACGCATGTGAGTACACTGGTGTGGCTCTGGAGGATAAGCAACGGACTGCTAACTGCAATGTTGGTGGTTCAAACATGCCAGCCACTCCTTGGAAACCTGTACAGGTTCATTATGAGTTGGAACCAACTCTATGGTACTTAACAACAGTCAATACGAGTTATAATAACTCCA
This sequence comes from Chrysochloris asiatica, assembly GCF_000296735.1. Taxonomy (NCBI): domain Eukaryota; kingdom Metazoa; phylum Chordata; class Mammalia; order Afrosoricida; family Chrysochloridae; genus Chrysochloris; species Chrysochloris asiatica. Next base: position 6,071,025 of record NW_006408695.1, on the reverse strand, counting down.
CCAGATTGGTGTTTTCATTAACATACACAAGGAGCTCTGGTGGCATAGTGGTTCAGGGCTCAGCTGCTAACCAAAGGATCTGCAGTTTGAATCCATTCGCCACTCTGTGGGAGCAAGACATGGCAGTCTGCTTCAATAATGACTTAAAGTCTTGGAAATGCTAAGAGACAGCTCTACTCTGTCAACTTGATGACTTGATGACAATGGATTTGTGGGGGGGTTTTGTTTTTGTTTTATACATACACAGTTGAGGACGCACTTCCGTGCACTATAAACCCAGCTCTGTGTGGTGCTCTTGGTTGTTGTTGTTGTTGTTAAGTGCCGTCGAGTCGGGTCCAACCCATAGTGACCCTGTACAGGGTTTCCGAGGGTGTAAATCTTTACGGGAGTAGAAAGCCTCATCTTTCTCCCGCGGAGCAACTGGTAGTTTTGAACCGCTGACCTTAAGATTCGCAGCCCAATTCGTAACCACTACGCTACCAGAGCACTCCAAAAGC
>NW_006408695.1:6054697-6070428 GCF_000296735.1 Chrysochloris asiatica | reverse complement strand
AGCCTCATCTTTCTCCCGCGGAGCAGCTGGTAGTTTCGAACCGCTGACCTTAAGGTTCGCAGCCCGATTCGTAACCACTACGCTACCAGAGCTCCTTGGTGCTCTTGGTTAACCTCCTCAAAAAACCCCAATGAGGACATCATTGTATCCTTCTATCTCATCTGACAAAGAACAAAACTGAAACTTTTGCGAAGTTAAGTAACTTGCTCAAGGCAGCATAGTCTACTTAGCTGCTAACCAAAAAGTTGGAGGTTTGAGTCCATCCAGTGAAGCCTAAGAAAAAAGGCCTGGAAATTCCTGCCATAAAATCAGCCACTGAATACCCAATGAGGCACAGTTCTACTCTGACATCCATGGGATCACTACGACCGACACAGAAGCAACTCAATGGCAATTGCTTTAGGTCAAGAGACAGAATGGAGATTCAACTATTCTTCTCTCTGAATAATAACTGAGTTTGAGAAGACCTCCGACTTCCAGACATAATCATCTGGGGGGTTGTTGTTGTTGTTAAGTGCCATCAAATCAATTCCGACCCATAGCAACCCTGTTTACGGTTTCCAAGGAGCAGCTGGTGAGCTTGAACCACCGACCTTGCAATTCAAATGACTTTGCAGTCTGACACACCATTAACCCACAGCGCCACACCAGCGGGTAGGGTAGGTGGCTATTTCTGGAGAAGGATAAATGCTGAAAGCTGCACTATTCATGACTAAGAAGGTATGACTGAGGGTGATGAGAAAAGACCAAAGACTGTCCATCTGGAAGGTGATTGGGGAAGAAAATTCCGGCCAGTGCCCCATAGATACAATCACATCTCCTCTGCCCCCAAATCTCCATTGGCACCTTGGCATCTTTAGGACAAGCCACATTCTTTAGCATATCGTCAAGATTCTTGTCCCCTCCCCCTGATTTTGTCCTATTCAGTCATATCTCCTCCCATTTATACCTTCCCCTAGCCTGGCCCCAATTTTAATCCCAATGAGCACAACATCCTTAGAAAACAATATGCTCTCTCACACTCCTTGTCTTTGACTGTGCTGTTCCTTCTGCCTAGTGTTATTACCTCTCTCCTCCTGCCTTTCTGGAGAAACCCTACTGATCTTTCAGGTTCTGATTCCAATGTCACCTCCTCTGTTAATTATTCCTCAACTTCCACAGAAGTTGGTCACACCTTCTTTTGAGGTCTCCAGACTTTGTTCAGACCTCAGGCAGAGCCCAACATCCCAGCAGACTATATTTGCTCATATGTCTATCCTTCCCCTTAGACGGTGAGCTTCTAGAGGCCAGGGTTCATTTCTTATCCATCAATGCCATATCTTCACATCTATTCTCATGCTCCAAGCACAATTCTTAAAATAATACCAGTTGCCTTCGAATGAATTTCCACTCATGATGAACCTATGTGTAAAAATAAGTGCTGAGTGTTGAATGCATGAAATAATGAGTGAACACATAGGAGCCCAGGGAAAGACCTTCAGGGTTTCTTTTCCTGAAAGAAGACTTTGCATTTGGCACTCAGGGCCCCCTTTGAACAATATCTCATCCTAGGCATTGTGCTACTCTAGGGGCATTGAACTTGTAGGAGCTTAGGGTGAGGCTGATGTGAAAACAAACAGGAAGACAAAACAAAGGGTGTGTTGAAACCTTGCAAATGTTCTATTCCTTGGTGTTTAAACTTGCCACACCTTCTAAGTCAGGCAGGTTCTTAGTCCAGCCCTCTGTTAGGATTGGTTCTAGACTTTTGGAAGGGCCAGAAGCAGCATAGTCAAAGGAGATGTGAAATTGTTTCTTTGTTTAGCTTTTCTCTTTAAGTGCTTGTTTGTCTTTCCAGACAGAAGAAACTCTGACATCCCCCTGCTTTAATTGCCTAGTTATTTTGACACCTTGGGCTGTTGCATCACAACCCCTTGTTTTGTTAAGGATATTGCATTGGGGTGTATCCAGCTTAGGGAAAGGCAACTGAAAGGAAACAAGTTCTGACAGACAGGGAAGTGCTGGGTTGAGGAAGAGATCTAGGGAGAGAAGGAGGTGTGGTGAAAGGAAGAGAGAGGAAATGTTTGGTAGGAAGGGACTATCTCTGTAAAGGTGGCAGGAAGGTTAGCAAAACTGGATATCTCTATCTGGAAATGTCTTAAACTTGCTTGAGGGAAAATTCTGTCAAAGCAGGAAAACTGGTATGCTGCAAGTTCCAGAAATTAAACAACATATTGCATTAGGCAAATCTGCTGCAAAAGACTTCTTTCAAGTGTTTAAAAGCAAAGATGTCACTTTGAGGACAACCGTGTATATGACCCAGGCCATGGTATTTTCAATCACTTCATAATAATGTGAAAGTCAGACAAAGAATAAAGACTGTAGAAAAATTGATACATTGGAGCTATGGTATTGAGAAGAATATTGAAAGTACCATGGGCTGCCAGGAGAACAAACAAAATTGTCTTGGAAGAAGTACAGCCAGAGTGCTCCTTCAAAGATAGAATGTGAGACTCTGTCTCTCCTATTCCGGAGGGAACTGTCATATCAGGAAATGCTTGTTAAAGTGGAGGGTCAGTGAAAAAGAGGAAGACTCCCCAGAAAGATCGATTGCCACAGGGGCAACAACAATAGTGTAGCAGCAATTGTAAGGATGATGCAGAATAGGGCAGTGATTCATTCTGTTGTGTATAGGGTTGCTATGAGTCGATGGCACCTAACAACAAGTCCCTGAAAGGGACAAAATTTATATATTTGGGTTGTAATTTTAGGGACAGCATCTGGCTGGGAAGTTTTCTTCCCTCTGAACTATCGTTTCTCTCCTTAGAAACAAGGCCAGACTTGGAATTTTTCTCACAAGCACAAACATGCTCTTACTTAAATACTCTTGAGACGGAAATGGAAGGAATAACCAAAATCAATCATAAAGTTCTTCACAAATAGTACTATTCAAACAGTTAACATTGAGGCTTCTGAAAACAAACATGGGCTAGCAGAGTATTTGTCAACATTGTGAAACAGAGCCCCAGTGAAGCACAGAAAACATTCTAATTCTAGCCTCTATGTGGCTCTATGTGGTGAGCCCAAATGACAGAAGTTGTAAAGAAGCTAAGAACTTGAAGGTCTTGTACCTAAGAGCAAAGCAGTTTGGCTCAGTGACATGAGCTCATGGTGGGAGTCAGGAGGCCCGGGTTTTAGACCAACTCAGCACTTATTTGTTTACATATGTGAGCCTAGATATTTTCACCTGTAGAATAAAAGGATAATTTTTGGGGTTTGGGATCCTTAGGGGCACTGGTAGAAGAGGTATCCTGCAAGATGCTTGAAGTCACAGTTCAGAATGAAGCATTTTTCTGTAGTATCAATTTTACTTGATGACATTTAAAAAAATTCACTCTTCCAACAAATACTTATTGACCATTCACTGTATGGTAGGTACCATCTTCAGGAAAAATTTATGGAATAATATGAAAATATATATGATTTAAGATAAAACAATTGTCCTCAAATTACTTTTCACAAGGAAAGATCCTTCTGGCTTTGCCTTTCAACTCAATCCAAATTGTACATATATTTTTTCCTTTGCCATTTGTGGTGTTGTAAGTGCCAGCGAGTTGGTTCGGACTCGTAGTGATCCTGTACAGGGTTTCCAAGGAGCAGCTTGTGGGTTTGAACTGCCAACCTTGTGGTTCGCAGTCCAGTGTTGGTCCTATAGCATCACACTAGAAGCCCTTTGCCGTTAGGAGCACTCCAGCAGGTAAGTGTGCAAGTGGTCTGAGCCCTTTCCTAGCAGATAAAGCCCACATTGATTTATCTGCTGCATGACCACGAGAAATTAAGCAAATCTTAATTGTTGACAAAAGGTTGGATTTTCATATCTATCAGGAAAAAGGAAGAAAATGGAACTGCTTTTTAAGAAGCGTTCACTACCTGCCTGAAGGTCAGTGAAAACCCCAGAGACACTCAACAAAATGAGATGAAATGACTCAGTGGCTGCAACAATGGACTTAAACCTAACAAAGATTGTGAGCGTAGCATGAAAGCAGGTAGACTTTCATTCTATTGTACATAGGGTCGCTGTAAGTTGGAGCCCACTCAATGGCACCTAACAACTGCCCAGAGGTAATAAGTGTATTAGCCTTTTTAAAGCAATTTCACGTGATTGACACAATCTGCAAAGCCAGTGTTGTTGCCTCATTTGAAAACTCCAAGAAGGCTTAGTGATTTGCCCCATGTCTCACTGCTAATAAATGGAAAAGACAAAACTTCATCCTGCCTTTGGCTCCAGAGCCAATTCTCTTCTCACCCCATGACATTATCTTCCCAAGGTGATGGTAATCATGTCTCTGTTCCCTTGATTTCTCTCTCTTACAGTACAGAAATAAAAGGACTTCCAAAAGTTCATGGAAAAAATGAAATGCAAAGATAATAGACTTCTTCCACAAATTTTTTGAAGGTGCTTCACATCGTCTTAAAAATCAATTGTTAAGTATTAGAGAGACAGTATTACACGATATTAGAGAGGCAATGCACGGGACCCAATCTTCAGAGCCACAGAATCTGAGAATTAGAGTGGATTAAAAAGATTGTCTTATCCTCTTGTTTACAGAGCAGGTATCTGGGTCCTAGTCTGTGTAAGTGAACCATGGGAAAAGATACTCTGATGTTTTCAAGACCTGTGTCAAGACTGAGCACTGCCTTTGAAATTCCTTAAATTCCCGAAGACTTATATATTTTTGCTATAAATAGAATGAATTGGGGGAAATTATGCGGTGTGTGGAGTGCTGTAATGAAGCCTAAATGAGATCACGTATGTGAATGATTCTTAAACACGAAAGTGCTGCATACAGATGTATGACTCATCCAAGGTCTCCCAGGACAGGCCCAGGATTCAGGCCCAGACCTCTCAATTCCATTAAATGTTCTCCCCACTGACCCAAAGTGCTGGAAACACTCCATTTTGCTGCAGGGAAGTTGCAGCAACAGCACTGTCCTTCACAAACCAGACTCACAATCCTTCATCAAAGCAAGGAAGTATGAACACTTTTGTAAACAGAAAATGGTACAAACAGTCCACAGTCTATGATTACTCTTAAGATGTTCTTTGTAGGGGGAAATCACACAACACAAACAACCTCATTAAGTCCCTGCAGTGAGCTGGGCACCATACAGAAGGACCCAAAGTCAAGGTCCCTGCCCTCGAGGGGCAAGTCCAGGCAAAGGGAGTATCCCAAACAGGGTGAATCACTCAGGGAGTGTTCCTTTGATATGGCAGGCACCAGGACCAAATCTATTTTGATTACTACAACATCAAGCTTATAGAGTGGGAACATCTGGTTTCTCCTGCCCCCACTCTACTCCACCCCCTAAAGTTTCTCCCCAGACCCTCCCCTCTGAATCAGTAAGGTGAGTTCATGGGCAGAACCCTTGGCAGGGTCATGTCAAGTGTTCCACAATACCTCCAGTCTCTCTGGGCTCTTTCTCCAGATTTCCCCAAATGAGAGCCTACCATTACTTCAGCAGACCCAGGAGGGGAGGAGGAAGGAATGTGGAAAACATTCAGTCACTCATGGTACAACTGGAGATACTGAAGCCCAGTAAAAAGGCTAGTTTGATCCAAAGTTTGTCTGTAAATCAGTGTTTACAAAACACCAGAACCCAGGAATCACTGCCTCTACTTCTCATGCTCTGCCACCATGTCTTTACAACTGAAGATGTTTCTTGAGTTCTTTGGGAGCAGAGACAGAGTTTTCTTAAGCTGTTGTAGTCGCCTGCACTTCCTTAAGCCAGGCATGACACATAATGCACACACTGTTCATCAGTGACTGGGAGACCCAATTACGTCTCTGTGCTTCCTATTTTCTCCTTTGTAAAATGCCAGTGTGAAATTAGATCATCTCTGAGACACTTTCCATTTCTAACTGGTAATTTTAGGCAAGCTAAGTACCTTAGCTTTGTATTTGGGAATAAAGGAAATCAGATTAGGAAAGTAGGTTGGAGTCCCAAGGCTTGATGGAAGAGCTACTTTGTGTCATTGGGGGTAGAGGTTAAAAATAAGTGAGTGATTAATTTTGCCCTCATGAGCTCACAGCCTGGGACAATATAGCATCCTTTCCAGAAATGAGCACTACCAGGCTCAGTGGAAAGAGCCTAGACAAACCTTGGGATTGGAAGACCTGGATTCCTGTGTGGAATTTGAACTTGCTTTAATGGGGGACATTGAGCAAGCTGCTTACTTTCTCTGCACCTCATCTAATAGTTTTAAGTCAATCAGTGTCCATTCTTTTATAGTATCATAAAGGGAAGATCTTCTCTCCTCTCTCCTATTGAAGACTTACTCTTCTAATGCTATGGTTCTTTTTCCAAAAACATGGGTCACTTAATCTTATTCTATAAAAGCTTCTTCTAACTCTCAACTCCAGCTCTTTACTCTGACTTTCAGAAAGAAAAAAAAAAGTAAAGCAATGCCATTCTTTCTGCTCACTAATAATTTTCATTTTGGAACATAGCTATTTTCATAAAATGTTACTATTTATAATGATGTATAATGGCTTCTTAATGACATTTAAAATTAATAAAAAATGTTTAGGGTTTTTATTGTGGATTGAGTGAAATTTACAGGGCAGATCATCAGTTTTACATTCAACAAATGGTACAGCTTGTTTCATTGCAATGATCATATCCCTTTCATGTACTATCAGTTAAAAGTATTTCTCTCTATTCACTTTAGCTATTTTATTTATTTTTTAAATACTCAGGCATATATAATAATTTACACCACCAAAAAGCACATTCTGCAAGTCTGCTTCTGGCTGCCATCTCTTAGTCCCTCTAGAGTCTTCAGCTGCTCCCTCTCTCCATGTCTTCATCTCTGCCTCCATCTCTGGTGTCGCTGCTTCTCTGGATAAGGTCTCATATTCCGTTGTGCTCTTCTTCCTTGATGGTCCTAGGGTCCTTTGTTTCTGGACTGTAAGATTAACTACTCCCTCGTTTTTGTTGCAAAACTTCTACCATTATAACTGTGACAGTTACAATTGGTCATAACAATTATTCACTATTGAGTCATACGAATCTTATCCCCATCTTTTTTCACCAGACCCATCTAGACAAGATGAAAACTATTCAGTGGGGACTCTTTCTTCCCCACACACTATTCCCTTGAAAGCTTGTAAGCCAGTCACTCCATGCCTTTATCACCCCCTCATTTTAGGTAGCCAGTGTCTAAGTTGTTCCTATCTACCCTGTGTACAGAAGGGACAGCATTGATACTTGATGTGAAGACTCCTTCCCTTTCTGTTGGTATTTAGAATTACTACTTCTATGAATATAGTTCAAGTTCATCAAATTGTAGCAATTTACCTTCATTTCCTTAATAAAATTAATAAATATTTTTTAAACATCTAAAACAAAAACAAAAACAACCATGGGTCACATTACTCATTCTTATATGTAATCCTTTGAACAAGGCCATAGTTTAAGCCCTCACTCCATATGTACAGACAGACAATTTATAGAAAGCTGAGTATGTTATAGACCCTAGTCTCTGCTTTCTGATTCCTCCAGACTTGTTCCACTTGACTTCCTTTTGTTTAGTCAAACATCTTCCACAGAAGGTGAGTGCAAAATGACAAGGAGGCTGTGTCTGACATCCTCCGGCTTCACAAAGGTAAAGGAGAATAAAACTCAATATCAGCTCAAGGCCCATTCCAATGAGGCAGAGGCATCCCCCCTCCAACCTTCTTTACTCTCTTCTGGAACCAACTGCCCCTCCCTCAGTGCTCTCTGCTTCACATGTGGGCTCGCTCAAAAAGCTATTTCAGTGGCCACACAGAACTCATAGACAATACTTAGGATTATGGGGCTTATTATGTAGAACAAGTTTTCCAACCAGGAACACCTCTTTTCTGCCATATTGAAGGCACACTTTGCTCTCGTCTTCAGTCTTTTAGTCATGGCCCCTTGGTCTCTGCCCTGCTCAGGCAAGTGTTACAAAATCCTTTAGCCAGTCTGTAAACACCTAAAGGGCACATTCTGCAAGCCAACCTCCCACCCATAGGTAATAATCATTACTTGATCCATGCGCCAGGAAGTACACAGCTACTCGGTCTCTCAATGCCACCATTTCTGACATTGCCTCTGCTGTCGTTGTTTTTCTAGGTGAGGATCTCAGACTCCATTCATAGCTCTTCTTTCTTATGGTCCTGGAACCATCTATTACTGCTTCTGAAATGGCTCCTTTTAAACCTAGCTGGATGGCAAAACTAACCAATCCCAATATTAGAGACCTGTACACCCTATTTGCATGGTTCCACACTATCATTTGGTGGAAATTAAGAAGACTTTGATAGAAAAGCCATATAAAGCAAATTCACGGTACCACAGTGGGCTCAAGAGTCCTTAGGGAGCATGTAGTCCATCCTTCTTTATGTCTTAATTTTCTTCCAGCATGAACATGTATACACTTAGATTCTGCCTGAACATCTCCAGAAATATCTCCTAAAGCAGCCAGCTCCACCTGGAACAGTTATGATTTGAGAAGGTTTTTCAAAGAAAAACTGACAACTCCTAATTAAAATAGGCCTCAGTGTTATTAGTGGTCAGTTTATTAACTATTTTCTTGGGATCTGTCTCTCACAAGATGGTTGAGCGTTTCTATCAGGATTAATTGTCAGCACAGGGCATATTGGTATATGTATTGTCTGAGCAGGTGTTTTCAACTTCAATCCTAAAATTCTGCCCTTACACTTTAGGTCCATCTTGATAATTCCTAAATCTTGTCATGACTTGAGATGAAATCTTGCCATACTGTCTTCTAAGTAGCACCATTCTGGCTTTGTATCTTATAGCAGATTTGTTTGTTCTTCTAAAAGTCAATGGTACTTTTAATATTCTTTTTCAACACCATAACTCAAGTGCATCAATTCTCCTATGGTCTTCCTTATTCATTATCCAACTTTCACATGTACATGAGTTCATTGAAAATCCCATGGTTTGGGTTATACACACCTTAGTCCTCAAACTGACATCTTTGCTGTTGAACACTTTAAAAATATCTTGTGCATCAGATTTGCCTAATGCAATACGTTGTGTGATTTCTTGACTGCTGCTTCCATTAGTGTTGATAGTGGATCCAAGAAGAATGAAGTCCTTGACAACTTCCGTCTTTTCTCCACTTATCATGATGTTATTTATTGGTCCAATGATGATTTTTGTTTTCTTTATGTTGAGATGCAACCCATACTGAAGGATGTCGTCTTTGATCTTCATCAGTAAGTATTTTAAGTCCTTCACTTTCAGCAAGCAAGGTTGTATCATCTACATATTGCAGGCCATTAGTCTTCCTCCAATCCTGATGCCATGTTCTTCATATAATCCAGTTTCTTGTGTTCTTCGCTCAGTGTACAGGTTGAATAAGTATGCTGAATAAAGAATACAACCCTGGCACACACCTTTTCAAATTTTAAACCATTCAGTGTCCCCTTGTTCTCTTCCAACAACTGCTTCTTGGTGTATGTACAGAGTTCTTCATGAGCACAATTAAGTGTTCTGGAATACTCATTCTCCACAATATCCATATTTTCTCATGATCCACATAGTCGAAAGCCTTTGCATAGTCAATAAAGCACAGGCAAAGCTCCTTCTGGTACTCTGCTTTCAGCCAAAATTCATCTGACATCAGCAATGATATCAGGAGGTCCCTGGAGAAGGACATCATACTAGGTAAAGTGGAGTATCAACAGAAAAGCAGAAGACCCTTAACGAGATGGATTGACACAGTGTCAGCAGCAATGGACTTGTCTTAGGGTGGGTGCTCTAGAGAAACAAAGCCAGTGTTTTATATATATATACAGAGAGAGAGAGAGTCCTGGTGTGCCGCTGTGGGTTAATGCGTCAGACTGCAAAGTCGTTTGAACTGCAAGGTCAGTGGTGGTTCAAGCTCACCAGCTGCTCCTTGGAAACCCTTTACAGGGTCGCTATGAGTTGGAACCGTCTCCATGGCACATAACCACCACCACCATATATGTTGTTACTGTTAAATGCCATGAAGTCAGTTCTGACCCATAGCGACGCTATATAGGGTTTTCAAGGAGTGACCGGTGAGCTTGAACCACCTACTTTGTGGTTCAGACTGACTGCAGTCCAACGCAGTAGCCCACAGCGCCACACAGGACACTCTCATTCTCTCTCTGCCTTGCTCTCTCTCTATATGTATACGCATGTTTATATACATATATATACATACGTATATGTATATGTATATGTAGGAGTCCTGGTGTGGCGCTGTGGTTTAACGCGCCAGACTGCAAAGCCATTTGAACTGCAAGGTCGGTGGTTCAAGCTCACCAGCTTCTCCTCGGAAACCCTATACAGGGTCGCTATGGGTCGGAACTGACTCAATGGCACTTCACAACAACAACAAAATGTATATGTATGTATATATATGTGAGTCCTGGTGTGGCGCTGTGGGTTAATGCACCAGACATTAACCCACCAAACAGCAAAGCTGTTTGAACTGAAGGGCCGGTGGTTCAAGCTCACCGATTCACTACTCGGAAACCCTATACAGGGTCGCTATGGGTCGGAACTGACTTCACGGCATTTAACAGTAACAACATATATATGGAAATCGCTCACGATTATAGAGATAGAAGAGTCCCAAGTGTAGCCCAGATGAACCAAGATCAGCATATGGTTCCAGACAATAATCCCAAGTAGAGGCACAGAGTAGGACCTTGAAGTTGGAGCAGGGACGGCAGCAGGGTGATGGTCAGCCAAGGCCTGGATAGGCACATTGCAGAATCAGCTTCATTGTGCACACAATGAAAACATTTGGTTTTCCAGGCACACTCAGGCAGGCAAGTCCAGCAGGCACAATAAAGCAGCCCACTGGCTTATTTGAACCCCAGCTTGGAGGACAACCAAGATGTGAGATCCAGACATAGAGGGAAAAGAGTGCAATGAAAGTCTTTCCTGCATGTCTGTTATATTGCAAGCAGGCCACACCCCCAAGGAAACATCCTTTCAATTGATTGGTGGCTCATAGCTAATCATCATAGAGTTAATCATCAACTGCCAAACAACTAGGAATCCTGGCTCAATCAAGTTGACACAGACCCTAACTATCACAGTGTTCAAGCTTAACAACCACTGTGAAGAGGATGCAGAACCAAGTAGTGTTTTGTTATGTTATGCATAAGGTCGCTAAGAGTTAGAACTGACTCCACGACACCTAACAACAACAACAACAATATGACTTGTTGCTTATTGACTAATGCTTGATTTTGCATTTTTTCCCTCTTACTTCATTTTCTTCAAGTCTGTGGTTAATTCTTAAAACTAATTCTTTACAACTGATCAGGTTCAAATCATGACTCTACTGCACTCAGTAGTAATGTGACCTTAATCAAATTAGATACCTTCTCTGATACTCAGTTTCCTAGACTGTAAATATGAGTAATATCTCATGGGATTGTTGAAAGATTTAAATTAAATAGTGCCGGTTTGGTTTTTGTGCTAGTAATAAGGAGTATTAAGGAGATTAATTTTCCTTATAGTTCATCTTCATGTAGAATACAAATCCATCTCTCTGTAGTAGCTACCACTTGTTGGTCCTAGTTCTATCCTCTAGGACGATACAGAATAAGCCTAAATCCCTCTTCCATGTGGCCACCCATGAAATATTCCCACTTGACCACAATCTCTTTACACGGCATGGGGCCTCACCAGAGAAACTGAGGTGGGAAAAAGTGTGTCAAGGGCCTCACCACAATCTGGAATTGGAACCAAGAAATTCTGACTTTCCCTGCCCTAGTGTGACCACTCTAACATCTGCCTCTAAGAGCAGTGGGGTGAGCCAGGACTCCTGGAAAACTCAGTTCTGACAACACATGACTTTGAAGTGTTGAAACACACAACTTTGATGTGGCATTAGCTCATGATATTGCTTTATTTTCTTAATTTAGAAGAAAAACACAGCTGCTAGCATTTTTAGTATAATAATAAATATGGTAGTGGTACACCAAAAATTTTCAGGAATTTTTTCCACAATAGCACTGTACTCAATTGTGCAACCTAAAAAACATTTTTGTTCCAAATCTATTTTTTTTTTTTATTATGCATAGATATTCCTTTAAATTGTTTTCTCTTCTCCCAACCCCTCTACTGTTAAGTCCCCAGATGACCAGAGTAGTTGGTTCTGTTAAAACAGTCCAATTGAAACAATATCTGGAACAAGGCAAGGTTTAAATAAACAAGTAAATAAATAAATACACAGATTGAATTGTTCTATTTGTCATGACAGCACTTAAAAACAACAATGGGTTATGCATGAGGCACCTAACTTCAAGGTCAGCAGTTTGAATCCTGCTCTGTGGGAGAAAGAGGAAAGATTTACAAGGTCTCTGTAACACCACAAAGCAGTTCTACTCTGCCCTACAGAGTTGTTATGATTCAGAATCCTCTCTAACATGGTGGGTTTTTTACAAGCCCCTTAAAGGTATCTTCAAACCTGTAAGATAAGCACTGAACTGCTAACCACAAGGTTGGCAGTTCAAATTCACCAGTGGCTCCTAGGAAATGCTATAAAGGGTTGCTACAAGTATGAACTTGCTCGAAGGCACATTAAAAACAGCATGTCTAATCTATAGTTGAGACAACAGAGATGAGATGGAGAAAAAACAAGAATGACAGTGAAGCCCAGTTCAGCAGAACAGAACTCAAAAAGAAACTTACATGATCACACACTTGGTCACTCAAAATGCCAGGAATGTATTATACTATTTTCTGTATGATATGGATGTTTTTCTATCCCATGATAGATTTCCTACCTATGGTTAGGATCAATTAAGAATTATAATAACTTTTTCTTTACTAATTTAAAATCTTTGCTCATTTATATTTATCATACCAAATTAAGCTGGTAACTGGTTTTACCAATCCTCTTTCTCTACCAGCAGAAATTGACATGAAACAAGTTCTGACTGCCGAATACCTAGATACTGATTCTCTTAGCTCTCCAAAATATCACTGAGACCTGGAAGAGCCAGAGCTCTACGTCATTTACCTCTAAGCAGCTTATCTGTCTATCCTGGTGTAACATAGCAGCTTATCTGTCTATCCTGGTGTAACATAGAAATACTATCAGTTTTATTTTGTGTCATGTCATTAAAGAGCTTGGGAAGCATTGATATTCACTGTAAAGTTTAGGCTTTTCAAAATACACAGTGTCATTTTAATATTATGTGGACAATTGAAATGCGGCTATATTTACTTTCTTTGGGTTTCTTTATAAGTAATACTTACATGGAAACTTCTCTTTTCCAAGTGACCTGGTGATCATGGATTGGTTATTACTGTTTGAATCCAGGAATGTTGTTACTATTGTTAGTTTTAGTTCCATTGAATTGGTTCTGACTCATAGCAATCCTGTATAGGTTTTCCAGTGAGCAGCTGTTGGGTTTGAACCACTGAACTTGAAGTTAGCAGGCCAGCACTTATCCTATAGGGCCACACCAGGACGTCAAAAGGTTATAGTGACTGGTTCTGGGCATTTTAAAACAGGTAACCATAATAGGTTTCCTTGAAATACACGAAATGCAGACTTGAAAAGGAAAAGAACTGTTCTATGATCATTTTTTGACAATGAAAGCAACACCATTCCTCTTCAATTTGTCATTTCCAGCATAGTAAACCATGTGGTCATCAGATTCAAAATGGCCAATACCAATCCATTTCAGCTCACTAATGCCTAAGATATCTATGTTTATGCATTCCATTTCATTTTTTACTTTCAATTTTCCCAAATTAATACTTTGTACATTTCATGTATTCTTTCACCATACTTATTCAACCTGTATGCTGAGCAAATAATCTGAGAAGCTGGGTTCTATGAAGAAAAAAGTGGCATCAGGATTGGAGGAAGACTGATTAATAACCTGGGATATACAGATGATACAATCTTGCTTGCTGAAAGTGAAGAGGACTTAAAACATTTACTGATAAAGATCAAAGAGCACAACCTTTGTAAAGAAAACACATCTCAATGTAAAGAAAACAAAAATCTTCACCACTGAACCAATAAGCAACATTATTATCAACGGAGAAAAGATTGAAGTTGTCAAGGACTTCATTCTTATTGGATCAACCATCAACACTCACAGAAGCAACAGTCAAGATATCAAATGATGTATTGCATTAGGCAAATTTGCTGCACAAGACCTTTTTAAAGTGTTGAAGAGCAAAGTTGTCAGCTTGAGGACCAAGGTGCACCTGACCCAAGCCATGGTATTTTTAATAAGCTCATATGCATGCAAAAGCTGGACAGTGAATACGGAAGACCATAGAAGAATTGATGCCTTGAGTTATGGTGTTGGAGGAGAATATTGAAATTGCCACGGGCTGCCAAAAGAACCAATAGATCCGTTTTGGAATAAGTGCAGCCAGAGTGCTCCTTGGAGGCCAAGATGGCCAAACATCATCTCTCATACTTTGGACATACTGTCAGGAGGGACCAGTCTCTGGAGAAGGATATCATGTTTGGTAAGGTGGAAGGTCAGAGAAAAAGAGGAAGACCCCCAATGAGATGACCTGGCCAAGTGGCAGCATCAATGGACTCAAGCGTGCCAACAGTAGTGAGTTTGGCCCAGGATCAGGCAGTGTTTTGTTCTGCTGTGCATAAGGTCACTATGAGTGGGTACCAACTCGATGGCACCTAACAACAGCAGCAACATGATCATTTTATTAGGAAACCTTATCTTCTTCCGTCTTACAGCCTTGATCTTTCCAGTCAGACATCTTTTTTATTTTCCAAACAAGAACATTTAAAAGGAATGTACTTTGAGTTCCTCAAAGATGCCCATACTGCCATTCTGGCATGGTGTCAACTGAAGTACACAGAATTCTTTGAGGGAAGATTTAAACAGATGAAAACACTGCCTTCAAAAGTGTGGAGACCAAGGTGGAAGATACGCCAAGAAACAATAGCTTCATATTTGGATACTGTTGCTTCATAAAGCCTTCTATGGTTTTGCAACAATACTTTTGACTTATCATTGTATTTCCCCATGTAGAAAACAGTACCCATAACTTAGAAAGGTCAGGAGCTCCTTCATGTAAAATGGGCAAAATGTTCTCACTGACAAACTTCCTGCATTAGCCCTCCATCTTATTCATGCAGTTCACACGCAATTTCCTCCAAGAAGATTGCTCTGACTCCTAATCACATCACTTAGAAATACAAGGGGGATTCAAAAGGTTTGTGGAATGAAAAGATAATGGAAAATTTCCACGAGTTTTTTGAAGGTCTCTCATAGACTCTCCGTTCTCTCGATTCCCATATCTTGTCTTGTCTTTCTGTACAACATTTAGCAATTTTTGAATCTCAGGTAGTCATTTGTTAATAGCTCTACTGGAATGTAAGCTTTGGCAAGGTTGTATCCATGTCTTATTTTCAATATCCCTTAAATACTCATGACAGGATGTGAATTATATATGAAAGGCACTTAAGAGAAATAAATGACCAATTAACTTGACACTTCCCTTTGCTTTGGTCATAAGCACTTATGTTTGATCTAAATGAAAACTTGAGTTCTTTAGGACATGTTTTGGAGATTTTCAAAAGCTGAAAATTTGTTGCAGGTTTATTATCTTTTAATTTCTTTCTCTGTTGTTGTGGTAAATCCATATGTAAAAAAACACTTTCCATTTTAATAACCCATACATATTTGTTGTTGTTGTTAGGTGCCATTGAGTTGGTA
>NW_006408695.1:6037881-6054597 GCF_000296735.1 Chrysochloris asiatica | reverse complement strand
CTGTTCCGCGGGAGAAAGATGAGGCTTTCTGATCCGGTAAAAATTTACAGCCTCGGAAACCCTGTACAGGGTCGCTATGAGTTGGAACCGTCTCCATGGCACATAACCACCACCACCATATATGTTGTTACTGTTAAATGCCATGAAGTCAGTTCTGACCCATAGCGACGCTATATAGGGTTTTCAAGGAGTGACCGGTGAGCTTGAACCACCTACTTTGTGGTTCAGACTGACTGCAGTCCAACGCAGTAGCCCACAGCGCCACACAGGACACTCTCATTCTCTCTCTGCCTTGCTCTCTCTCTATATGTATACGCATGTTTATATACATATATATACATACGTATATGTATATGTATATGTAGGAGTCCTGGTGTGGCGCTGTGGTTTAACGCGCCAGACTGCAAAGCCATTTGAACTGCAAGGTCGGTGGTTCAAGCTCACCAGCTTCTCCTCGGAAACCCTATACAGGGTCGCTATGGGTCGGAACTGACTCAATGGCACTTCACAACAACAACAAAATGTATATGTATGTATATATATGTGAGTCCTGGTGTGGCGCTGTGGGTTAATGCACCAGACATTAACCCACCAAACAGCAAAGCTGTTTGAACTGAAGGGCCGGTGGTTCAAGCTCACCGATTCACTACTCGGAAACCCTATACAGGGTCGCTATGGGTCGGAACTGACTTCACGGCATTTAACAGTAACAACATATATATGGAAATCGCTCACGATTATAGAGATAGAAGAGTCCCAAGTGTAGCCCAGATGAACCAAGATCAGCATATGGTTCCAGACAATAATCCCAAGTAGAGGCACAGAGTAGGACCTTGAAGTTGGAGCAGGGACGGCAGCAGGGTGATGGTCAGCCAAGGCCTGGATAGGCACATTGCAGAATCAGCTTCATTGTGCACACAATGAAAACATTTGGTTTTCCAGGCACACTCAGGCAGGCAAGTCCAGCAGGCACAATAAAGCAGCCCACTGGCTTATTTGAACCCCAGCTTGGAGGACAACCAAGATGTGAGATCCAGACATAGAGGGAAAAGAGTGCAATGAAAGTCTTTCCTGCATGTCTGTTATATTGCAAGCAGGCCACACCCCCAAGGAAACATCCTTTCAATTGATTGGTGGCTCATAGCTAATCATCATAGAGTTAATCATCAACTGCCAAACAACTAGGAATCCTGGCTCAATCAAGTTGACACAGACCCTAACTATCACAGTGTTCAAGCTTAACAACCACTGTGAAGAGGATGCAGAACCAAGTAGTGTTTTGTTATGTTATGCATAAGGTCGCTAAGAGTTAGAACTGACTCCACGACACCTAACAACAACAACAACAATATGACTTGTTGCTTATTGACTAATGCTTGATTTTGCATTTTTTCCCTCTTACTTCATTTTCTTCAAGTCTGTGGTTAATTCTTAAAACTAATTCTTTACAACTGATCAGGTTCAAATCATGACTCTACTGCACTCAGTAGTAATGTGACCTTAATCAAATTAGATACCTTCTCTGATACTCAGTTTCCTAGACTGTAAATATGAGTAATATCTCATGGGATTGTTGAAAGATTTAAATTAAATAGTGCCGGTTTGGTTTTTGTGCTAGTAATAAGGAGTATTAAGGAGATTAATTTTCCTTATAGTTCATCTTCATGTAGAATACAAATCCATCTCTCTGTAGTAGCTACCACTTGTTGGTCCTAGTTCTATCCTCTAGGACGATACAGAATAAGCCTAAATCCCTCTTCCATGTGGCCACCCATGAAATATTCCCACTTGACCACAATCTCTTTACACGGCATGGGGCCTCACCAGAGAAACTGAGGTGGGAAAAAGTGTGTCAAGGGCCTCACCACAATCTGGAATTGGAACCAAGAAATTCTGACTTTCCCTGCCCTAGTGTGACCACTCTAACATCTGCCTCTAAGAGCAGTGGGGTGAGCCAGGACTCCTGGAAAACTCAGTTCTGACAACACATGACTTTGAAGTGTTGAAACACACAACTTTGATGTGGCATTAGCTCATGATATTGCTTTATTTTCTTAATTTAGAAGAAAAACACAGCTGCTAGCATTTTTAGTATAATAATAAATATGGTAGTGGTACACCAAAAATTTTCAGGAATTTTTTCCACAATAGCACTGTACTCAATTGTGCAACCTAAAAAACATTTTTGTTCCAAATCTATTTTTTTTTTTTATTATGCATAGATATTCCTTTAAATTGTTTTCTCTTCTCCCAACCCCTCTACTGTTAAGTCCCCAGATGACCAGAGTAGTTGGTTCTGTTAAAACAGTCCAATTGAAACAATATCTGGAACAAGGCAAGGTTTAAATAAACAAGTAAATAAATAAATACACAGATTGAATTGTTCTATTTGTCATGACAGCACTTAAAAACAACAATGGGTTATGCATGAGGCACCTAACTTCAAGGTCAGCAGTTTGAATCCTGCTCTGTGGGAGAAAGAGGAAAGATTTACAAGGTCTCTGTAACACCACAAAGCAGTTCTACTCTGCCCTACAGAGTTGTTATGATTCAGAATCCTCTCTAACATGGTGGGTTTTTTACAAGCCCCTTAAAGGTATCTTCAAACCTGTAAGATAAGCACTGAACTGCTAACCACAAGGTTGGCAGTTCAAATTCACCAGTGGCTCCTAGGAAATGCTATAAAGGGTTGCTACAAGTATGAACTTGCTCGAAGGCACATTAAAAACAGCATGTCTAATCTATAGTTGAGACAACAGAGATGAGATGGAGAAAAAACAAGAATGACAGTGAAGCCCAGTTCAGCAGAACAGAACTCAAAAAGAAACTTACATGATCACACACTTGGTCACTCAAAATGCCAGGAATGTATTATACTATTTTCTGTATGATATGGATGTTTTTCTATCCCATGATAGATTTCCTACCTATGGTTAGGATCAATTAAGAATTATAATAACTTTTTCTTTACTAATTTAAAATCTTTGCTCATTTATATTTATCATACCAAATTAAGCTGGTAACTGGTTTTACCAATCCTCTTTCTCTACCAGCAGAAATTGACATGAAACAAGTTCTGACTGCCGAATACCTAGATACTGATTCTCTTAGCTCTCCAAAATATCACTGAGACCTGGAAGAGCCAGAGCTCTACGTCATTTACCTCTAAGCAGCTTATCTGTCTATCCTGGTGTAACATAGCAGCTTATCTGTCTATCCTGGTGTAACATAGAAATACTATCAGTTTTATTTTGTGTCATGTCATTAAAGAGCTTGGGAAGCATTGATATTCACTGTAAAGTTTAGGCTTTTCAAAATACACAGTGTCATTTTAATATTATGTGGACAATTGAAATGCGGCTATATTTACTTTCTTTGGGTTTCTTTATAAGTAATACTTACATGGAAACTTCTCTTTTCCAAGTGACCTGGTGATCATGGATTGGTTATTACTGTTTGAATCCAGGAATGTTGTTACTATTGTTAGTTTTAGTTCCATTGAATTGGTTCTGACTCATAGCAATCCTGTATAGGTTTTCCAGTGAGCAGCTGTTGGGTTTGAACCACTGAACTTGAAGTTAGCAGGCCAGCACTTATCCTATAGGGCCACACCAGGACGTCAAAAGGTTATAGTGACTGGTTCTGGGCATTTTAAAACAGGTAACCATAATAGGTTTCCTTGAAATACACGAAATGCAGACTTGAAAAGGAAAAGAACTGTTCTATGATCATTTTTTGACAATGAAAGCAACACCATTCCTCTTCAATTTGTCATTTCCAGCATAGTAAACCATGTGGTCATCAGATTCAAAATGGCCAATACCAATCCATTTCAGCTCACTAATGCCTAAGATATCTATGTTTATGCATTCCATTTCATTTTTTACTTTCAATTTTCCCAAATTAATACTTTGTACATTTCATGTATTCTTTCACCATACTTATTCAACCTGTATGCTGAGCAAATAATCTGAGAAGCTGGGTTCTATGAAGAAAAAAGTGGCATCAGGATTGGAGGAAGACTGATTAATAACCTGGGATATACAGATGATACAATCTTGCTTGCTGAAAGTGAAGAGGACTTAAAACATTTACTGATAAAGATCAAAGAGCACAACCTTTGTAAAGAAAACACATCTCAATGTAAAGAAAACAAAAATCTTCACCACTGAACCAATAAGCAACATTATTATCAACGGAGAAAAGATTGAAGTTGTCAAGGACTTCATTCTTATTGGATCAACCATCAACACTCACAGAAGCAACAGTCAAGATATCAAATGATGTATTGCATTAGGCAAATTTGCTGCACAAGACCTTTTTAAAGTGTTGAAGAGCAAAGTTGTCAGCTTGAGGACCAAGGTGCACCTGACCCAAGCCATGGTATTTTTAATAAGCTCATATGCATGCAAAAGCTGGACAGTGAATACGGAAGACCATAGAAGAATTGATGCCTTGAGTTATGGTGTTGGAGGAGAATATTGAAATTGCCACGGGCTGCCAAAAGAACCAATAGATCCGTTTTGGAATAAGTGCAGCCAGAGTGCTCCTTGGAGGCCAAGATGGCCAAACATCATCTCTCATACTTTGGACATACTGTCAGGAGGGACCAGTCTCTGGAGAAGGATATCATGTTTGGTAAGGTGGAAGGTCAGAGAAAAAGAGGAAGACCCCCAATGAGATGACCTGGCCAAGTGGCAGCATCAATGGACTCAAGCGTGCCAACAGTAGTGAGTTTGGCCCAGGATCAGGCAGTGTTTTGTTCTGCTGTGCATAAGGTCACTATGAGTGGGTACCAACTCGATGGCACCTAACAACAGCAGCAACATGATCATTTTATTAGGAAACCTTATCTTCTTCCGTCTTACAGCCTTGATCTTTCCAGTCAGACATCTTTTTTATTTTCCAAACAAGAACATTTAAAAGGAATGTACTTTGAGTTCCTCAAAGATGCCCATACTGCCATTCTGGCATGGTGTCAACTGAAGTACACAGAATTCTTTGAGGGAAGATTTAAACAGATGAAAACACTGCCTTCAAAAGTGTGGAGACCAAGGTGGAAGATACGCCAAGAAACAATAGCTTCATATTTGGATACTGTTGCTTCATAAAGCCTTCTATGGTTTTGCAACAATACTTTTGACTTATCATTGTATTTCCCCATGTAGAAAACAGTACCCATAACTTAGAAAGGTCAGGAGCTCCTTCATGTAAAATGGGCAAAATGTTCTCACTGACAAACTTCCTGCATTAGCCCTCCATCTTATTCATGCAGTTCACACGCAATTTCCTCCAAGAAGATTGCTCTGACTCCTAATCACATCACTTAGAAATACAAGGGGGATTCAAAAGGTTTGTGGAATGAAAAGATAATGGAAAATTTCCACGAGTTTTTTGAAGGTCTCTCATAGACTCTCCGTTCTCTCGATTCCCATATCTTGTCTTGTCTTTCTGTACAACATTTAGCAATTTTTGAATCTCAGGTAGTCATTTGTTAATAGCTCTACTGGAATGTAAGCTTTGGCAAGGTTGTATCCATGTCTTATTTTCAATATCCCTTAAATACTCATGACAGGATGTGAATTATATATGAAAGGCACTTAAGAGAAATAAATGACCAATTAACTTGACACTTCCCTTTGCTTTGGTCATAAGCACTTATGTTTGATCTAAATGAAAACTTGAGTTCTTTAGGACATGTTTTGGAGATTTTCAAAAGCTGAAAATTTGTTGCAGGTTTATTATCTTTTAATTTCTTTCTCTGTTGTTGTGGTAAATCCATATGTAAAAAAACACTTTCCATTTTAATAACCCATACATATTTGTTGTTGTTGTTAGGTGCCATTGAGTTGGTAGTGACCCATAGTGACCTTATGCACAGCAGAATGAAACTGCCTGATCCTGGGCCAACCTTGCTACTGTTGCCACGCTTAAGTCCATCGATGCTGCCACTTGGCCAGGCCATCTCATTGGGGGTCTTGCTCTTTTTCTCTGACCCTCCACCTTACCAAACATGATATCCTTCTCCAGAGACTGGTCCCTCCTGACAATATGTCCATAGTATGAGAAACGAAGTTTGGCCATCCAGGCCTTCAAGGAGCACTCTGGCTGCACGTCTTCCAACACAGATCTGTTGGTTCTTTTGGCAGCCCATGGCACTTTCAATATTCTCCTCCAACACCATAACTCAAAGGCATCAATTCTTCTTTGGTCTTCTTTATTCACTGTCCAGCTTTCCCATGTATATGAGGTTATTAAAAATATCATGGCTTACAATTAATTATGTTCATCATCCATTACCATTATCTGTTCCAAAATTCTACCATAACCTTCACAGAGGCTCAGTATCACCTAAGCATTACGTTCTGCTTCCCCCTCTCTCTCCCTGCCCCTGGTAACCACTAGTAAGCTTTCGCCTCTGTACACTTGACAGGTTACTTTAAAATTTTAATATCATGATCTAGACAAAATCAAAACACATGGAAAACATTAAGCTTGGCTGTAAACAGAGAAGCACCACTGAAAACAGATTGGAAGCACTATTTTTTATATGGTTGTTTGGTTGGTTATGTGCCGTGGAATTGATTCCGACTCATAGCAACCCTGTACAGGTTTTATATATTAAAGAAAATTTGGTGCAAACAGTTAATGCTGGAAGAGTTGTTTTAGATTTAGCTAGTGGCATTTTAAATTAACATTTTTTTTTTTAACGGTATACAAGTGTCATAAAGACACCCAGGCATATTGCCCAATCATCCCATTCATATGACTATTGTAATTCATGCTAACGTAGTAACCTAACAAGAATAAAAAGCAAAATATCCAGATGTTCATGACATTATTCTCTAGAGTAGCAAAAAAGCTAAAATATAAATAAATACAAAAGCTGAAGACAAGGCAAAAGTCCCAAAGAAGAGAAATACCTTTATTAATGATAAAACAATATAAAAAACTAATGTTATCTATTCATTAAAATGCAAACTTGAAGAAGAAAATATTTGTTATACAATGTTAGGTGTAAAAAATTAAACCACAAAATAAAATGTGCATATTGCAACATGATGAAGAAGATAGGGAATAGATGAGAATGTGCAAGAATACAGATCATTGGAGATGGTGAAGGATTTTGGCTTGCTTTCTTGTTTAAAGTCATGACATCATCTTTTCACTGACAAACTACATTTTAAGTAATTGAAAACAAAGTCTCATTAGCCTTGTCCTTGTATAAATTCCCAAAGAACACAGTCTTCTTATTCATTTCCATCTCTGCTACTTGTCTTTGATTTGGACTTGCTCCATCCCTTATTCCACTCTGACTCCTCTAATTGGTTTGGAATAGGAAAAGGACCCCCATCAAACAAGGACACATAGGCACTAACTTGAGCATAAGTTAACACCAAAATGAGCAAACACCCAAGGACTAGATTTGGTATCTTACCCCCCAACTTTGCAAAAGCAGATCCAGATTCTTCAATGACCACAAGTGGCCTTGGTTTAATAAGCTTTGCCAATGAAGCACAATGTTCCTGTCCTCAAAAACAGACCCAGACAAAGGTTCCAGGGGCCCATAAAAGTCTGCAGTCTTGGAAGAATGTGACAACTCTGGCAATAAACACAGATTTGTCATTTTCTAAATTAAGAGAGTGTTCAATTGCATCAGGCTTTTTATCAAGGCTAGTAAAATTCTGAGGTGGGCAAACTGAATCCTCCACTAGCCCCAAACTCCTTTCCTTGCCTCCATATAATCAATAAAATCACCTCCTATAATAGTTTATGAAGCCTTTCACAAACAATTTCTCAGTTAAATCTTGCATCAGTCCAGTGAGATCAATGTTCTCATTAACTTTGATTTTCATAAATTGACACTGACTCTCAGGGGACTAAACTTCCTTGTCTAAGGCCACACAACAAGGAACATTGGTGGTTCAGGAGTAAAGTTCTCACCTTCCATATCAGAAGCTCAGGTTTTATGCTGGCCAATGCACTTCAAGCATAGCCACCACGTCTCAGTGGTGATGTGTTTCCTCCAAAGCCACCACCTGTCAATGGAGACTTGTTTGCTGTTATGATGCAGAACACGTTTTAGTGGAGATTCCAGAGCAAGACCAACTATGAAGAAAGGCCTGGGAATCCAGTTTCATGAGTTGGGGGGTGACTCAATAATAACAAGAAGGTCATACAACAGGCTATTGACCAAATTAAAACAAAAACTAAAGCACAAACCCAACACTGACACCTGCTCAGTGCAGTTTGCATTATCTCTAAATGTTGATCCTCTTGGAGTCAAGGAAAAGAGTTGATCCAGTGTACCAATCACACTAGTGTTTCATAGTACTGCCCATTTCAGGGATAGTTATGTTTGAAAAGAAGGTTCAATGGAAAGGGCATTGTCTTACCTGTAAGAATGGATGTTAGGTGGGATTTATAGATAGATACTGCACTAACATAGCCTACTAGCTAAACCTGGTGTAGCTCTGTGGGTTAATGCGCCAGACTGCAAAGCCATTTGAACTGCAAGGTCAGTGGTTCACGCTCACCAGTTGCTCCTCAGAAACCCTATACAGGGTCGCTATGGGTCAGAACTGACTCAACAGCACTTAACAACAACAACTAGCTAAACAGAAGATTTCAAAGGGTGGCTTGAGAAGACAGAGTAAAATATTACACTCTCTTCTCACTTATCAACTCTCTTGTTATAGAATATTTTGCATTTGTAACAGTTGTATTAGACCTACTATTTCACTATTTTTTGCATGGATGACATATCTGGTAGTAATGATGCTGAAGTACAAAACAAGAGTAATGCTGATTATGATGGTTGATTATCTATCAACTTGGCTGAACCATGATTCTCATTGACTTGACAGTTATGTAATGATGTAATTGGGAAGTTATGTAATGATGTAGTTATTCTACATTTTATGATCTCAGGTGACAGTCTTCATTTTTTAAGCATGTTGATTTTTGAATAATTATCTGGTCTTTGGAGTCCTGGTGTTGCTCTGTAGTGTGAGCACTGAACTGCTAACCATAACACTGGTGGTTCAAACCCACCAGCCACGCCTCAGAAATTCTATACAGAGTTGCTATAAGTCAGACCCAACTCGATGAAATGTAATCACAAGAACGATCTTGTGTTTGGTTGGAACTTACCCACATCAATAAATAAGGAGAGCATGTATATTAAATGTGCTAAGACCTCAAAAGGGAAGAACATGCTTAGCATTTCTCTAGTTGAAAGATCTGAAAAAAAAAAATTCAAGGCTCAAGTTGAGATACTGAAGGACTTTATGGGCAAAATAGTGAATGATACAGGAATCATCAAAAGAAGATGAAAGGAATTGTTACAATGTAATGAACTTGGTCTATACTTATGGATGTAGTAGATCAAAATACCAACTGAGAGGGAAGGAATCTTCACAGCAAGGATCATTCCCATCCCCTCTGTACACAGGGTTGATAGGACCAAGCAACTTAGACATTGGCTACCTAAAATGGGGGACGGGGAGGACTATAAAGGCATGAAGTGACTGGCTTACAAGTTTTCAAGTGGTAGTTTAGTTTCAGGGTGTGCAGGGGAAAGTAGAATCCCCGCTGAATAGTTTTCATGTTGTCTAGTGAAAGGAGTTGAGGATAAGATTCTTATGATTCAATAGTGAGTAATTGTGATTGTCAAAGTAGAAGTTTTGTAACAAAAAGGGAGGAGTAGTTAATCTTACAGTCCTAGAACAGAGGATCCTAGGACCATCAAGGGAGATGAGCATGAGCGGAATGTGGGACCCTATCCAGAGAAGCAGTGACACCAGAAATAGAGGCAAAAATGATGACATGAAGAAATAGAGCAGTTGAGGTCTTTAGACTCATGGAAAGAGAAAGGCTGTGTGCTGGCAGCCAGGAGGCAGGAGTGCAGAATGTTTCCTTTGCTTGTTTAAATGATTATATATCCCTGAGTGTTTTTGTGTATATTAAAAAACAAAACAGAATGAATAGAAGCAAACACTGTTGAATGATGATGCACAGAGGCAATTGTAAGCATTGCAATTAAATGAAATATGATAGAATGAGTGTAAAACCAGTGTTCTGCCATGTAAACTATCTCTCATTTCACAATAAAAACTTAAAAAAAAAAAAAAAAAGAGGATGAAAGGAACATACAGAGTCACTGTACAAAGAAAATTGGACAGCATTCAACCATTTCAGGATGTAACATATGATCAACTATGGATGGTATTAAAGGAAGAATTCCAAGCTGCATTGAAGGCACTGACAAAAAGCAAGACTTCAGGAATTGAGATGTTTCAAAACAAATAGATACAGTGCTGGAAGCACTCATTCATCTATGCCAACAAATTTGGACTACATCTACCTGGTCAGCCCACTGGAAAAGAGATCTATCTCAGTGCCCATTCCAAGGAAAGGTGATCCAATAGAATACAGAAATTATTGAATAATATAATTAATAGCACATGCAAGTAATATTTTGCTTAAGATAATCCAAAATAAGTTTTAGCATACATCAACATGGAACTGCCAGAAACTCAAGCTGGCTTCAGAAAATGATGTAGAATGAGGGATATCATTGCTGATGTCAGATGAATTTTGACTGAAAGCAGGGAATA
The DNA here is from genome assembly GCF_000296735.1 of Chrysochloris asiatica. Taxonomy (NCBI): domain Eukaryota; kingdom Metazoa; phylum Chordata; class Mammalia; order Afrosoricida; family Chrysochloridae; genus Chrysochloris; species Chrysochloris asiatica. Next base: position 6,043,978 of record NW_006408695.1, on the reverse strand, counting down.
CCAAAAAGATGTTTATTGTTGTTGTTGTTAAATTCTGTCAAGTCAGTTCTGACTCACAATAACCTTATATAAGATTTCTGAGGAGTGGCTGGTGAGTTTGGACCACCGACCTTGCAGTACAAACTGACCTTGCAGAAAAGTGCTTAACCTACAGTACCACACCAGTAAAGCACACATGTTTACTTGTGTTTTATCAATTCAGCGATGGCTATGTGGATCATAGCAAATTATAGATAACATTGCAAATAATGGGAAAATTTAGGGACTATCAGAAAGATGTTTACCTGTGCTTTATTGACTATGCAAAGGCGTTCAACTGTGTGGATCATGACAAGCTATGGATAACATTGCAAAGTATGAGTATTCTGGAACACTTAATTGTGCTCATGAGGAATCTGTACCTGGACCAAGAGGCAGTTGTTCAAGCAGAACATGAGAACACCGAATGGTTTAAAATTAAGAAAGGTGTGTGACAAGGTTGTATTCTTTCACCATAATTATTCAACTTTTATGCTGAGCAAATAATCCGAGAAGCTAGGTTCTATGAAGAAAAATGTGGCATCAGGATTGGAGGAAGACTCATTAACAACCTGCAATATGAAGATGATACAACCTTGCTTGCTAAAAGTGAAAAGGACTTAAAACATTTACTGATGAAGATCAAAGAGCACAGTCTTTTACATCTCAATGTAAAGAAAACAAAAATCTTCACCACTGGATCAATATACAACATTCTTATAAATGGAGAAAAGATTGAAGTTGTTAAGGAGTTTATTCTTCTTGAATCAACTATCAACACTCACAGAAGCAGCAGTCAAGAGATCAAATGACATATTGCATTAAGCAAATCTACTGCACATGACCTTTTTAAAGTGTTGAAGAGCAAAGATGTCAGCTTGAGGACTAAGGTGCACCTGACCCAAGCTATGGTATTTTTAATAACCTCATATTCATGCGAAAGCTGGACAGTGAATAAGGAAGACTTTAGAAGAATTGATGCCTTTCAGTTATGGTATTGGAGGAGAATATCGAAAGTGCCATGGGCTGCCAAAAGAACCAATAGATCCGTTTTGGAGGAAGTGCAGCCAGAATGGTTAAAATCAGGAAATTTGCACATTAGGGTTGCATCCTTTCACTACACTTTTCATCTGCATGCTGAGAAAGTAATCTGAGAAGCTGGACTATAACACCAAAATGTGGCACCAGGATTGGACGAAGACTCCTAATAATTTACAATATGTAGATAACACAACCACCTTTGCTGAGAGTGGATTTGAAAATTTACTGATGAAGATTGCAGACTTCAATATGAATTACACCTCAATGCACAGAGAACAGAAATGCTCTCAACTGGACCTATAAGAAACATCATAATAAATGGAAAAGATTAAAGTTGTCAAGGATTTAATTTTACTTGGATCCACAATCCATGTCATGGAAGCAGCAATAAAGATATCAAATGATATTGGACAAATCTGCTGCAAAAGACCTCTTTAAAATATTTTTTTAATGAAAGCAAAGGTGTTACCTTGAGGACTAGGTTTTCCTGACCCCAGACATATTTTCAGTTTCCTCATATGCATGCAAAAGCTGGATACAAAATTGAACATACCATGACTCCCAGAAGAACAAACAAATCTATGTTGGTAGAAGTACAGCTAGAATATTCCTTAGATGCAAGGATGGAGAGACTTCATCCAGTGTACTTTGAGCATGTTATCAGGACATGTTTTCCAGTTTGGGAAAGTAGAGGACCAGAAAAAGAGGGAGACATTCAAAAAGATAGATTGACACAGTGACTACAACAATATAGTGTTTTGTTCTATTATACATACAGTCTCTATGAGTCAGAACCCAGTCTATGGGTCCTGACAATAACACCGGTTCCTTCCTCCAGGCAAATGCTGAGAAATTATAGAATAAATACATTAAGATGCAGAGAAAACAGTGAAAAAAAAAAACAAAAACCCAGGGACATAGGACTATTTTGTTTTGTGTGTTTCTGAAATGATGCGAATCTAAGGTAGATGGTATCAGGCTGCAGTGGGAAGATGAAATAAGAAAGGAGCTGCTATGATTCAGGCCTTCATCTCCTTTTGTCTGCAGCCGCATTGCCTTGGGACAGACTGAGCTGGTGCCCAGTGTAAAATAAGGACAGTGTGGATACCCTGCACCTGAGTGGGAGCAAGGAAAACACACAGTAATTGACTGGTTTCATGTGGTCACTGCCCACACTCTATGTCTAAGCCCTTATGACTGGTAGATTACAATAACTTATTTTTGTTTTAGATGTTTCCAGTTACTACTGGAGTCCTGGTGTGGCACTGTAGGATAAGACCTAAACTGCTAACACCAAAGTCAGCAGTTTAAACCTGATAGTGACTTCTATACAGAGTCAGAACTTACACCATGGCACTTAACAACTACAATAACAGTTGCTGTCAAGTCCATTTTGACTCAGGAGAACCCATGTGTGTCAGAGTAGAAATGTGCCCCATGGGGCTTTCAGTGGCTGAGTTTGGGGAAATATATTACCATGCTTTTCCCCCAAGGCCTCTCTGGGTGGACTTGAACCCCAACCATCAGCTAATAGCAAAATACCTTAACCATTTGCACCATCCAGGAATTCCAACTTAGGAGTCAGTATGTTAATTGTGGTGCTACAAGATAGTGCTCTAGACCACAGGGTCATTTGAACTGCAAGGTCAGTGGTTCAAACTCACTAACCTGCTCCTTAGAAACAGGGTTGCTATGAATCAGAACCAACTCAAAGGCATTAAACAACAACAAACCCAGTCATTCCCTTTTAGATGCTAATTTTTCCTAAAATAAAGCAGACCCCTGAGGAGCTGTTTAGTAGGGTAAGGAGAGATCTCTGGCTTTCTGGCACCTCACATGCTCCATTCTGGGCTCCTCCCATTCTCACCTTGAGCTCATTAGAACTGACACCAAGGGAGGTCTGGCCTTCAGTCATTCTGCTGTAAGCATTGCTGGACAGAGGAGAACACGCAGATCCAGCAGAACAAAAGGTCATGGGTCAAATGAGAAGCATTAATATTTCAAAAGAAAACGAAACTAGATTAACAGATTCCATAGGAACCAGAGGTATTAAAACTGACAGATCAAGAATTTAAAAGAAAAATTACATATTTTAAAAAATAAATAAAAATAAGGATGGTATCAGCAATATAAGGAGACAAGGTGGAGCTGTGCCTTAGGTGTTGGTCTGCTGACCACAAGGTAAGCAGTTCAAATCCACTAGCAACTCCTTGGTAGAAAGATGAGGCATTTTGCTTCCATACAATTGATAGTCTTAGAAATCCTATATAGGATAACTATGAGTTAGAATACACTAAATGGCAGTGGGTTTTGTTTTGGGGGGTTGTGGTGTGATGTTACAGGGTAAACACTGGACTGCTAACCCCAAAGTCAGCAATTCACACCCACCAGCTGCTCTTCAGAACCCCTGTACAGGCTTGCTATAAGTTGGAATCTACCTGATGTCACTTAACAACATTGTTGTTGCATGCCATTAAGTCAGTTCCGACTCATAGCGAGCCTGTACAGGGTTTCCAAGGAGTGACTGATGGGTTTGAATGGCCAAACCTGCGGTTAGCAGTCCAGTGGTAATCCAATAGTGCCATACCAGGGCTCCATTATAAAACTAAAACAAAAAGACAAAAAAGAATCCAGTAAACATGCTCAGTAGGAAAATATAATAGTTGAAATAATGAGCTCAACAGATAGTTTAAGTAGTAGAATGGATTAAGTGAGGAATCAATTAGTGAGCTAGCAGATCAGATTGCAGAATTCTCCTTAGCAGAAATTTATTTTTAAAATAGAAGTTATAAAAGTTAAGATAAAAAAGACTAAAGTAATGCCCCAAAAAAAGCTTTGGAAAGAGAAATAATAAAGCAAATTCCCCCCACAATTAACAAAAATAAAAGACTTCAGAATGAAAGGACTCAGAACAGAAGAGGGAAGATATAAGGAAAAAACATGCTTCTAGAGTAAATGATAGGAGCTTTGGTTATGAGTCAGGCTGCTAGTCTCACCGTCATCAGTTCAAAACAATCAACAGTTCTGTGGGAGAAAGATGAGGCTCTCTGCTTCTGTAAAGATTTACAGTCTCTGAAACCCTATACGGGTCGCTATGAGTCAGAACCGACTCTAAGGCACGTAACCACCACCATCAGCAGAGTAAGTTGTACTGGAATTTAAGAATATCAAAAATAAAGGGGAAATTACAAATGCTCCAGAGAGAAGGAGATGATTACATATAAAGGAACAAGAATTATATTGGTATCAGATTTTTCAACAGCAAGACAGGATGAAAGAAGACAGAGGAGTGTTTTCAAATTTTGAAGTTTAAAATTTTCATACCTATCTAAGCCTTCATTCAAATGTGACGATATGGTGAGGAGAAAAAAAAAAAAAATTGAGAAGAGGAGTCAGAATCCAAAAAAAAAGTCTTATCTAGTGTCTTAGAGTATTTACCACTCAAAGATCCACATGTGAAATAGTTTTTAATAATATTGAAATAAAATATAAATGAATCTAAAGTATGTTACAAGATATATATGAAGTAAAGGTGATCAGATATCTTGGTAAAGTTTGTGGTTAAATTAAGCAACAACAACTGAAACCAAAAAGAAAATATATCCATGAAATCATGAATACAAAATTCCAGACGAAGTCCATGTGAAGAGGTTAAGGAAAGAAAAGAAACATTAAAATACTTGTCTTATATGAGACAATAATCTAAATATATATTTTTAAAGAATAAAAATTTAGAAAACATAAAAAGTGTAACAAATTGGAATAATAAACTAATAGATTAGAGGAAATTTTTAATATATGCATAACTATAAATGTAGGACTCCTGGTATGGCACTTTAGGATAAGCACTGGATGGCTAAACTTAAAGACAATGGTTCAAACCCACCAGCCCCTCCTCGGAAACCCTATACAGGGTCACTATGAGTCAGAACCAACTCTACAGCACTTAACAACAACTGTAAATGTGTTAACTCACTACATAAAAACCAAAATCCAGATATTTGCTATTCACAAGACAAATTCTAAAGCACCATGCATTCAAAGTGGCAATTTTTTGTTTTTTATTTTTTTATAATGAAAATGATGCACTAAAGAAAAGTACATAGAGGTTTACATGTTGGACTGCTAATCATAAAGCCAGCAGTTTGAAGCCACCAGCTGTTCCTCAGGAGAAATATGAAGCTGTCTGCTCCTGTAAAGATTTATAGCCTCACAAATCCCAGGGAACAACAGTACTACTCTATCCTATAGGTTCCCTATGAGTCAGAATTGACTGATTGGTAGCGGGAGGATTTTTGTTGTTTTTTTCTAGTAAAGAAAAGACAGTTGATGTTGATACAATATTATCAAATAAAATGGAGGGTATAATTTTTACATAAAATGAAGAAAAGAAAATTACAGATAAATTCTTACTAGAAATGTAAAATTCTAAAAAATGTTGTAGTAAATCAACTTCAACAGTACCTTAAAAAAGCTCATATACCACATTGGATTCAACCCAAGTACACAGGGATAGTTTCAGTATCAGAAACGTAATAAACATAAGTCATCATTGTTAAAAACAAAAATCATATTATGCTGATAATAGAAATTAATAGAAGATTATTTCATATGAGATTTTCAAATTGGGGCACTAATTCCAACTAGAGAGTCAAAATGTTGCAAAAAATAAAAGTTTCTTATGGATTCTAATACTCCAGTGTATCACCAGTAATTATACATTGCCATGGAAACAGATCAGAACATTGTTTACATAGTAGCTTGTAAACTACAACATTTTCTTGAAGACAGTTTGGATAATTACTGATTTGCTCTGGTTTAACCTTTGGAATGTCTGTGGTAGAAACTGAACATAGTTAAATTTTTTAAAATGAGCACAATGTCAAGGCAAAATGGCCAGTACTAATTAAGTAACAGTTTCCACTTAAAACCAAAGAGCCACCACTCATCTGTCAGTTTGTCATACTGTGGTGGCTTGTGAGTTGCTATGATTCTGAAAGCTATGCCACCGGTATTTTAAATAACCAGCAGGGTCACC
>NW_006408695.1:6034366-6035326 GCF_000296735.1 Chrysochloris asiatica | reverse complement strand
CATGGTGTATTCAATAATCTCATATGCATGAAAAACTGGACAGTGAATAAGGAAGATTGTAGAAGAATTGATGCCTTTGAATTATGGTGCTGGAGTTGAATACTGAAAGTGCCATGGGCTGCCAAAAAACCAACAGACCTGTGTTGAAAGAAGTGCAGCCAGAGTGCTCCTTAGAGACACTCACAGGAGGGACCAGTCGCTGGAAAGGGATATTATGTTTGGTAAGGTGGAGGGTCAGAGGAAAAGAGGGAGACCCCAACGAGATGGACTGGCCAAGTGGCAGCATCGATGGACTCAAGCGTGGCAACAGTAGTGAGGTTGGCCCAGGATCGGGCGGTGTTTCATTCTGCTATGCATAAGATCGCTATGGGTCGGTACCGACTCGATGGCCCCTAACAACAGTAACAACAAAATTAAGCCAGGCTATTGTTTTACTTAAAGGTGACTTGTAGGAAACCAGTTTGTTCAAGGCTCATAGTTCAAAAATATCTCAGAAGGATAGCTTTGGTGAGTCCTCTCAACCTCTTTTCATCCAGAAATCCAGAATCCACAAGAATTAATACTCTTATTTTTCACCACTCTTGTTGTTATGTGCCATCAAGCTGGTTCCAACTCTTAGCAACCTTATGAACAACAGTTATCTTCCAATTTCTTGGCATAGAGGATTGAATGCTCCCAGCACTGCTTCAGCTTGTAGAAACATTCCATTTGTATTTCATCAATTTTTAAAGTCTTACTTTTCCCCAATTCCTTCAGTGTAGCTTGGACTTCTCCCTTCAATGCCATCCATTACTGATGAAATGTTACCTCTTGAAACGATAGAACATTGACTAGTGCTTTTTGGTACAGTAACTGTGTATTCTTTCCATTTTGTTTTGATGCTTCACATGTCCTTCAATATTTTGCCCACGGAATCTTCCCATATGGCAACCTGAGGATTGAATTTTCTCTTTAGTTTTT
>NW_006408695.1:6029742-6033510 GCF_000296735.1 Chrysochloris asiatica | reverse complement strand
GATCTTGAAATGTCATTTTTAATGATGAATGTGACACCATTCCTCTTCAATTTGTCATTCCCTGTATAGTAAACTATGTGGTTGTCAGATTCAAAATGGCCAATACTAGATCATTGCAGATCACTAATGTCATGGTTATCGATGCTTATGCATTTCATTTTTAACAACTTCTAATTTTCCTAGATTCATACTTCATACATTGCATGCTCTGATTATTAATGGGTAAATCATGAAATGCTCTTTTACATGGTGAATGTGATGCCATTCATTTTCAGTTTGTTACTCTTAGAATAGAAAATCATATAATTGATTCAAAAGTGTCAATACCAGTTCATTTTAGCTCACTAGTGCTCAGAATATCAATCTTTTTGCATTCCATATTGTTTTTGATGACTTCTAATTTTTCTAGATTCATACTTCATGAATTCCACATTCTGATTATTAATGGATGTTTGCAGCCGTTTTTTTTCTCACCTTATCTTGAGTTGCATCCCATCAGCAAATTGAGATCCTGAAAGCTTTACTCCATCCGTGTCATTAAGATCAACCTTGCAGAGGCAGCTCTTCCCCAGCTGTATTTTGAGTGAATTCCAACCTGAGGGGTTCATCTTCCTGTACTGTATCAATGTTCCACTGATAATTCATAATGTTTTTAGTGGCTAACCATTTAGATCTGCAACTTCTTCTTCCTAGTCTGTCTTAGTCTGGAATTGTAATGTTGAAACCTGTCCATATTGGACGACCCTGCTGATATTTAACATATGAGTGGCATAGCTTCCAGCATCATAGCAACTCAAGAGCCACCACAGTACATTAAACTGATAGATAAGTATCCATAGAATCTTTCCCTATTGCAAGTGGAAGTTTGAATTGTTTTCTTTATTTCTTTCTGCTCGAAAAATGCTGAGCATTTTACTTTCCTTTTGATTTTCTAACTCCAGGGCTTTCCACATTTCATTATAATACTTTGTTTTGTCTTCTTGAACTCCCCTTTGAAATTTCCTAACTCAGTTCTTTTACATATTAACTCTTTATTTTCAAAAACCTCATATGCATGTGAAAGCTGGACAGTGAATAAGGAAGATCATAGAAGAATTGGTGTTTTTGAATTATGGTGTTGGAGGAGAATATTGAAAGTGCCATGGGCTGCCAAAAGAACCATCAGATCTGTGTTGGAAGAATTGCAGCCAGAGTGCTCCTTGGAGGCCATCCCGGAGGCCAAACTTCGTTTCTTATGCTTTGGACATATTGTTAGGAGGGACCAGTCGCTTGAGAAGCATATCATGTTTGGTAAGTTGGAGGGTCAGAGAAAAATAGGAAGACTCCCAGCAAGATGGATTGGCAAAGTGGCAGCATCAATGGGCTCAAGCGTGGCAACAATTGTGAGTTTGGCTCAGCATCAGGCAGTTGCTTCGTTCTGCTGTGCATAGGGTCGCTAAGAGTTGGTACTGACTTGATGGCATCTAACAACAACAACAAATGTTCAAGAACAACTTTTAGAATCTCTTCTAGTATACTTTTTTTGTTGTTGTCATTTTAATGACCCTTTCCTTTCTTCATGAATTATATTCATTTGAGAGGTGGGCTATTGGTAGGAGTAAGGAGTGAGGATTAGGGTTAGAACTATGGCTAGATCTAGGTGTGGCATAAGTAAGGAGTGAGGATTAGGGTTAGAACTATGGCTAGATCTAGGTGTGGGTTCATGCTCCTCCTGAAACAGGGGCACTATGCCCAGTGCCCAACCCCAGACAGAGCGTAGGCTGTGCAGGAGGGCATGCCACAGACCATTAGGTTGGTGACAACAGGGACTGATTACACCCCCGGCTACCAAGAGGTTGCACGAACAAGAGAGAACTATACCCCCTTGCTACAAACCTCCAGCCACATCCTGGGTGTTCAGAACACTGACAAAAGTTCAAGATGACCGCACACTCTACATCAACCTACAGTCTGTCCATTTTTCTTCTCTCTCACTGCTCCTTTTCAGTTTCTTCTTCCAGTCAGCATTTGGTTCACCTCTCTATCTTACCTTTTGAAGCTCAAAGTTCCAATATCACCATTTGTATCTGTTCCTTTTGGTCTCTTAGGTCTTTGTTACAGAAGATTGACTCAGTGTGTCTGCCTTCTCTGCCATCTTGCCAGTTCAATCAGCTCATCTGGTCTTCAGACATTTATATTCAAGTCATCAAATATATTCTGGAGATGGTCTTTATATTCAGGTGGAATATATTCAAGGTCATACTTTGAGTCTCCTGGACTTGTTTAAATTTTCCTCAGTGTCAACTTGAAATTGCATGAGTAATTAATGATGTGTTCCATTGTCAGCCCCTGGCTTTGTTCTGACTGATGATATTGTTTCTTTTCACAGAGATAGTCTATTTGATTACTGTATATTCCATTCAGTGATGTCTATGTGTTTAGTTGTCATTTAACTTGTGTAAAGAACATATTTCTAATGAATAAATAAGGTATTCCATTGAACTTGCAAAATTCTATCATGACAGAATTTTCACTTATTATGCAATGTTATACTATTTCTTATATTAATTTAGCAAATAAATAAAACAGGACTAAAAAATGAAACAAAGATTATGATTAATTTAGTTCTGAGTCCTCAAATCTAAAGCAATATTTCACATGAGAGTGTTTGGTCACTGAAGCTGTGGAAGGCAGATTTGTTTGAGCAGAAGAGCTGTACGAAGCTCCACAGTAACATTATTTTAGTGCCATTTGCTTCTGTATTTGTGCCAAACATGTTTTAAAGATCATGGGAAAGGGTCCTGCTTTTTTCTGTTGTTTTACAGAAACATGTTTTAATGTATAATGGACACTGTACATCAATGGGTAAGGGATGAGCTAATTGTTCGTCAGATTGTACAAGGACAATTAGTCATTGATATTGGGAAAAGTCAACGTGTTTGTCTCCATCATGCCAAACACAACATTCAATTCCAAATGGATTGAAGGCTTAAATATGAACAAAATTAATTTAGTTGCATATATAAGTGAATCTCTCTATGAAAATCCTATGCTTTTATGTCAAGAGCCCTTGGGTTAACCAAAGGACTACCTTTTGAATAGTCTAGTAGTATCTTTACTGGTTGATATTCAACATTTCAAGAGCTGATATATGATCAAGAACTGATGGTACTGAAGGAGGCAATCCAAACTGCACTGAAAGCATTGATGAAAAACAAGGCTCCAGGAATTGATGGAATACCAATTGATATCTTTCAGTGAAATGATGTAGTACAAAATGTCTATGCCAAGATATTTGGAACTGGCCATCTGATTGGGAGAGATCCATATTTGTGCCCATTACAAAGAGAACTGAGACCCATTAGAATATATAAATCACCAAACAATATAATTAATATCACATGCAAGTAAAATTTTGTTGAAGATCATTTAAAAATGGCTTCACTAGTATATCAACAGAGAATTTCCAGAAATAGAAACTGAATTCAGAGGAGGACATAGAACTAGGGATATAAATTCTGACATCAGATGGATCTTGGCTAAAAGCAAAGGATAATAGAAAGGTGTTTATTTGTGCTTTATTGACTATACAAAGAGTATTGACAGCATAGGACAAGACAAACTATGGATTACATTACAAAGAATGAGCATTCCACAACGCTTCAGTGTGCTCATGAGGAACCTGTACACAGGGAAAGAGACAGTTGTTTAAACAGAACAAGGAAATACTGAATGATTTAAAATCAGGAAAGGTATGTGCAAGCGTTGTATCCTTTCACTATACTTATA
>NW_006408695.1:6018583-6021732 GCF_000296735.1 Chrysochloris asiatica | reverse complement strand
CCTCTTCGTTCTTCTTCTAGTCCAGTTCTGATCATCCAGCCATTGAAGCCAGGTCAAGTGGGTACTATGTGCAAGTATGGGTGTTCTTGTGCCTCTCCCCTCACTTCATATCAGCTGAATGCTTCACTCTCCACTCTAGTTCTCTGTGGCCATGTCACTGCCTCTGGGCCCAGGAGTCGTCAGGTCTTGCCATACAGCTGGCCATCCAGGTCTCCACCTGGGTTCATAGGAGTCTATTGAACATGGTTGGACTTAGCTCACAACTTTATTGTTGTTTTTCCCCTACTTCCCCTTATTGGTGACCAATGTGGTCACCAGTCAGACCACATGCCTGTTCATATATTCCCCTTGAGTCTTAATCTTGGAAGGGGGTTTGCTCTGAGGGGACCTGACCACTTGCCTTGATGGCTCCCGGAAGAACAGCTTGCTTGTTCTTGTAGTAGTCAATAGGACTGCCATTTTGTTTTTCATTTTTCCTGTCGGTCTTTCTTTCAAGAAGTATCTTCTGTTCTCCTAGTCACCCTAGGCTGATCTGCTTGCTCTTTCAAGTGGAAATTCCCCACCTCATAAGATTCTGGATGCAGTTCAGGATTCCACCTATGGTCTTATGCAATGCAAAGTCTTAGCAGGAAGTCTCTTTCACTGGGAAGTTCTAGCCTCCTTTTAGGTATTCCAGACAGTTATAGGCTGAAGATGGACTTAGAAGCTTTCTAGGTGATGTTTCTGGCTATTCCTTTGTCTCTCCCTCAAGTGCCTCTTTTACAATTGCGCACTATTGAATCTTAAAAATCTTATCCCATTTCTTTTCACCAGACCCATCTAAACAAGATGAATATTCAGTGAGACACTACTTTCCCTTGCACACTCTGAAACTAAACTTCCTCTTGAAAACTTGTACCTTTATGGCCCCCTCATTTTAGGTAGCCAGTGTCTAAATTGCCTATCCCTATCTATCCAGTATACAGAGGGGATAGGATTGATACTTGATGTGAAGACTCCTTCCCTCTCAGTTGATATTTTGAGCTTCTACATCCATAAGTATAAGTTCATCAAATTAGCAATTAACACTTGTTTCTTTTTTTTTTTTTTTTTAATCTTCCTCTAGTCTGTCTAATCATCAAGTTTTCATGTTGTTTTATAAAAGGCATTTGCAATGCAAACTCCAGCATGATTCCTACCACCAAGGCTATATTTTTCAATGACTGATCCTTCTTTGTTTCCAACCTTTGCATTCTAATTACCACTAATTATCAATGCATCTTGTGGTATTTGATCAATTTCAGACTGAAGAAGTTTGTCAAATATTTCAATTTTATCATCACTGGTTTAGTGGTTGTTGCATAAATTTGAGTGATAGTGGTCTTCCTTGTAGGTGTACAGATTTTATACTATCTGTATACCTACAAGGAAGGTGTACAGATTACCTTTTAGACAGCATTATATGTCAATATAGATCTTGAAATGCTCTTTTTGATGATGAATACAATGCCATTCCTCTTCAATTTCTCATTCCCAGCGTATTAAACCATAAGAATGTCAGATTTTAAATGGCCAATACCAGACCATTTCAGCTCACTAAATCCCTAGGATATAGATAATTATGTATTTCATTTAATTTTTGACAACTTCCAATTTTCTTAGATTAACATATACATTTTTAAATGTTTTATTGTGAATTATGTGATAGTTTACATGGGAGAACATTAACTTTACATTCATCCTATCGTATATCATTACATTGCATGGGCACAATTCCCTCCATGTATCATCAACCAACCAAATGGTATACCCCACAAGCCTGACACCTAGACGTCAGCACACAGCCCCTGTCCCTCTCTGGGTCTGGAGTTCCCAGCCGCTCCATTTCTCCATGTCATCGTCTCTGCCTCCATCTCTGGCATCACTGTTTCTCTGGGTAGGGTTCTGCACTCTGTTCTTCTCACTTGATGGTTCCAGGGTCCTCCGGTCCTGGATTGCAAAGTCCACCACTCCCCTCCTTTTGCTACAAAACATCTACCTTTACATTTTCAACCCTCACAGTCAGTCCTGATAGTAATTATTCACTATAGTGCCACATGAGTGCTATCCACATCTCCTTTCATCACTCCTGCCCAGACAGATTGGATAATACTCAGTGGAGATTCTACCTTCCTCTGCACCCTCTGGATCTAGGTTCCCTCTTGAAAGCTTGTAAGCCACTCATTTCTTACCTTTGTAGCACCCTCTCCCCCTCCCCCTCCATTTTGGGTAGCCAATGTCCAAGTTGTCTATCCCCATCTACCCTGTGTATTAAGGGGGTGGGAATGATTCTCACTGTAAAGATTTGTTCCCTCTTTTGAGCTACTGCATCCATATGTGTAAGTCAAGTTCATCAAATTCTATCAGATTACTCTTTGTATCCGCTTCTTTCTTCTTCTAGTTAAGCTCTGAACATCCAGCCGTTGAAGCCAGGTCAAGTGGGTATTATCTGCAAGTGTGGGTGTTCTTGTGCATATGCCCTCTCTTCTTATCAGCTGGATGCTTCATTCTCTACTTTAGTCTCCATGGCTATGTCACTGACTCTGGGACCAGGAGTCCCCAGGTCTTGCCAAACTGCTGGCCAACCAAGTCTCCACCCAGGTTCACAGGAGTGTATTGAACATGGTTGGACTTAGCTTGCAGCTTCATTGTTGTTTTTCCTTCACTTCCCCTTATCAGTGACCAATGTGGTCACCAGTCAATTGGTCACCAGTCAGAGCACGTGTCTGCTCAAGTATTCCCATAGAGTCTCAGTCTTGGAAGGGGGTTTGCCCTGAGAGGACCTGACCGCTTGCCTTGATGTCTCCTGGGTGAGCAACTTGCTTATTCTTGTAGTCGTCAGTCAGACTGCCATTATTGTTTTGTATTTTTCCTGTTGGTCTTTCTTTCAAGAAGTATCTTCTGTTCTTCTAGCCACTCGAGGCTAGTCTGTTTGTCCTTTCAAGTGGAAATTTCCCACCTCAGAAGATTCTAGATGCAGTTCAAGATTCTACCTATGTTTTTATGTAATGCAGAGGCTCTGCAAGAAGCCACCTTCACTGGGCACATTGTAGCCCCATTTTAGGTATTCCAATCAGTTATAGGCAGAAGATGGACTTACAAGCTTTCTATGGTGATATTTCTGGCTATTC
>NW_006408695.1:6012134-6018483 GCF_000296735.1 Chrysochloris asiatica | reverse complement strand
ATTAACAACCTGAGATATGCAGATGATACAACCTTGCTTGTTGAAAGTGAAGAGGACTTTAACTACTTACTGATGAAGATCAAAGACTACAGCTTAAACTATTAATTACTACTTACTGATAAGATCAAAGACTACAACTGGGCCAATCAATGACATAATATTTTGGGCATATTTTCAGGACAGACCAGTCCTTGAAGAAAGATATCATGCTTAGCAAAATGGAGGGTCAGCAAAAAAGAGAAAGACCCTCAATGAGATGAATTGAGACAGTGGCAGAAGCAATGGACTTAAAAGTAATAACAATTATTACAAGACCAAACTGTTGTCCATTTGGTTTCTATGAGTCTGAACCAACTTGACGGCACCTAAAAACAACAACAACAGCAATCGATCTCCTTACCTCAAGCATCACCCTCCCTTATAGTTCCTCTTCATACTGTCTCAAGTGTGTTATTGTTAAAATATATAGCTGACCAGATTCCTTTTCCTAAAGGTCTAAAGGTAATGACCTTTAGAATCAAGTTTTTGGCTGGGCATTGAATGCCTCTGTGGTCTGTTGCCAACAAATGTCCCTCACTCTGTATTACTCACCAATTTGTGAACTCATCCTGCACTTTTATAACTCCATGCCTTTATTCATGCTGTTTATTCTCTGAAATGCCCTTACCCTTATCTGTTGACTTTTACTCACTTTCAAATCTCAGTTCTTCCAATTCCTAGTCTATGAAGACTAGGGTAGTGGGGCAGCAGGGAGGTAGGATAAGATGTCCAGGGCTCAGCAGCAATATGACTTCTAGATAGTCAAAAGTTTACACACAGGGTCCTAAGTTTACACACAGGGTAAAACACACAGTCAGAGTTTACACACAGGGTCCTAAACCAGAGCAGAGTCTGCAAATTATATCCAGGCTACAAATCTAGGCTTGGTTCTAGAGACTCTCACAAGCACCATCAGAACTAAACTAGGCGGGCTTGAATTTTGAGTTCTTCCCAGCCTCCCAGAGTTGGTTTCTAGGCAGAAATGTAGAAAGAATTTAGGATTTAGAGTCAGAACAACTTGAGTCAAATTCTGGATCCACCCTTTAAAATTCATCCACTCTATAGGAATTTAAGTATTAACACTCTTAAACATAAGAGAACAGTTTAAATAGTGCATATAACTCCACCCATTATTTTATTAAGTTAGCGAATATACTAAAACAAGCATGAGGTGACACACTAGAATCTGCTGCTGAAGTAGTGTATATACTATACTTGACCAACAAATTAAAGGATTTCCAAGGATAATTTGAACTATGAGTAATGCTTGCCTTATTCACCGTCTTTGAAATTCTAACCCCTGGGTGAAATGCTACTCCAGTGCATTTCTGTTATTTTTGCTAAGTACCATTGAGTTGATTCAGACACATAGAGACCTTATAGAGTTTCTGAGGAATGGCTGGTGGGTTTGAACTGCCAATCTTGTGGTTAGCAGTCCGGTGCTTATCCTACAAAGTAACACAGGACTCCTTGAGTACATTAGTTTGCAGTAATTTTGAGCAAGTTTCTCAACATCCCAAAGCCCTGATTTCTCATTCTTAAGTACTTTTAGGAATATGACAGATTATAGTTTCCAAATATGGTTGTAACAATCTTACCCAGCCCACATGAGATCTCTTCCCATTACAGGGTGGGATCTATGCACCTTCTTCTAAAATATGCAAGGGCTTATGAAAATAAACAGTGGACTCAGTTGTAGCAGCAATTGTGAGGTTGGCCCGGGACTGGGCAGTGTTTCATTATGTTGTGCATAGTGTGCTATGAGTCAGTACCAACTTGATGGCACCTAACAACAACAGAAACATGACTTCTTAATAGCCAACTGAGTTCAGCAGAAGGAATATGATGTGATTTCAGATAGATCATGAAAGGTGACCCAACTTCCACCTTTTTTCTAGAATACTTGATTTTAGAGCCCTGACCACTATGTAAGGAATCTGATTATTCTGAGGCCACCATACTTCGAGGAAACCCAGACACAGGGAGCAATCACATATAGATGTTCCCATGCCAATTGATAGGACAGAAGGAGCTCTGGTAGCGTAGTGGTTACGAATCGGGCTGTGAACCTCAAGGTCAGCAGTTTGAAACTACCAGCTGCTCTGCGGGAGAAAGATGAGGCTTTCTGCTCCCGTAAAGATTTACAGCCTCAGAAACCCTGTTCAGGGTCGCTATGGGTCGGAACCGACTCGACGGCACTTAACAACAACAACATCAACTGCCGGACATGGGTTTGAACATGCCTCTGGATTATTCCAGCCCAGAGCTGTTGAGGTCACTAGTCCTCATGTTTTCCTGCCAGAGGCCCCAGGCATCATTGTTCAAATCTCACAAGGACTATAGGAAATGGGTCATATATTATCCTCCTTTACAGATGAGAAAACAGACACTTGGAGAGATTAAGTGTCTGGCTCAAGGACAGAGTAATATTGAGTAACCATTGATGTCAAATCTGGAGACAATCTACTGCATTGTACATTTTTTTCTTGCCCAAAGAATCACTCAGATTACTGAAAATACTGTCATCTGAGATTTGTCTGATGCCAATTGTTTGAATGATTTTTATTTTGAAATTTTAGTTAAAATAATTTGTTGCAATCATATCCCATCAGCACAGAACTATAGAGTTACCAAAACATATTCACATCATTTTCTTTCTTAATATCTCCAGCAACCTTATGGGGAGGCATAATGTCATATGCAAAGTCTCACAGATTAGAAGAGGGCAAGATTGCACTTCAGTCTGTTGTCACATTGTTTTCTATTAATTTTATTCCTTTTACTATAGAAATTATAAGTGTTTCTCCAAATGCTAACAGTTTTGTCCCATATTGTATATCACTTGATTACAAATGGTAGACGATGTAATAAATGTTTGTCATCATATTCAGAATATCTTGCTAATAATGACTGCATTATCTTATCATTGACTATATCTCAAGACAATATACATATATGCTGTGGGCGACTGTGGACATAAATCTATTTTCAAAATATCATCTTGATTTTTCTGATTATTTTTGGTTGACCTCTTCTCAGCTCACTCTTTTCCTTACAATGTGGCTGGCAAAAAATTCTTACCAAGAGGTCAGGAGACGGGTCAGCTCTGCCATTTCCTTGTTGTTTGATTGTGCTTGCAACACAAGTATTATCTTTTCAGTCCACTGCTTGTAGAAATCTTCTTAAGCAGAAATCATCTTAAGCCACTTAAGCCCAATTTTAGAAAGGTAGCATAGTTAAAACTGGATTATATAATCCATAAATCCTCTTGAAGAGACAAATGCAGGCTGAAGAATGTCACAATGCACTAAGGGTCTAAGCAAAAATAAAGATGGATTGTTACCAACACCATTCAACTGACAGTCTTCTTTCAAGACTTCTCAGTATGCTGCAAGCTGTGTGATCATCTGACATACAGACATAATATTGTCAGTAATACCTATCCATTTATTAAATATGGAAAATGTTTCTTTCCTTTTTTAGATTTAGAATGTAAATAGGAGTCACGGTGGCTACATGATTCACATATGTTAAAACTTAATAGCACTACATATACATACAGATACATGAATGCATGTAAAAAACTGGGGAAATCTGAATAATGTTGAGTTCTTACTTTTTATATTTATAGGAGTCCTGGTGGCACAGTAGTTACATGCTTGGCTGTTAGCCAAAAGGTCAGCAATTCAAACCCACCAACTGCTCCTTGGTAGAAAGATGGGGTAGTCCACTTTCATAAAGGTTAGAGTCTTGGAAACCCTATGGGGGTATTTCTATTCTGTCCTATAGGGTCATTAGGAGTTGGAACTGAGTAGAGAGCAATGGGTTATATGTTGTTGTTAGGTGCCCTCAAGTCGATTCCATCCCATGGAGCTCCTACGCACAACAAATCAAATCACTGCCCTGTCCTGAGCCATCCTCACAATCGTTGTTATATTTGCAGTGGCATTGTCTCAATATATCTTATTGGAGGTCTTCCTCTTTTTTGCTGACTTTACACTTTACCAAGTATGATGTCCTTCTCTAAGGAATAGTCCCTTCTGAAAACATGTCCAAAGTATGCGAGATGAAGTCTTCCCACCCTAACTTCTATGGAGCATTCTGGCTGTACTTCTTCTAACACAGATTTGTTTCTTCTGGCAGTCCATTGTACTTTTATTCTTCTTCTCCAAAACTGTATTTCAAGTGCATCAATTCTTCTGTGAACTTCCTTATTAACTGGCCAACCTTCACATGCCTGTGAGGCAATTGGCTTGGGTCAAGCATACCTTAGTCCTCAAACTGATAGCTTTGCTCTTTAATACTTTAAAGAAGTTTTTGCAGTAGATTTGCCTAATACAATGCATCATTTGATTCCTTTACTGCTATTTTCATGAACGTTGATTGTGAATCCAAGCAAATTGGAGTCTTTGACAACTTCAATCTTTCCTCCATTTATCATGACGTTATTTATTAGTACAGTTGTGAGGATTTTGTTTTCACTACATTGAGGTGCAATCCACACTGAAGGCCGTAGTCTTTGACCTTCATCAGTATTTTGAATACTCTTTCCTGTCAGTAAGCAGGATTGTATTATCTGAATATCACAGGTTGTTGATGAGTATTCCTCCCATGCTGATGTCACCTTCTTCTTTATATAATCCAGATTCTTAGGTTATTTTCTCAGAATACGAATTGGATAAGTATGGTGAAAGGATACAACCCTAGTACACCTTTCCTGATTTTAGAACATTCAGTATCCCCTTGTTCAGTTATAACAACTTCATTTTGGTCTATGTTCAGGTTCCTCATGAGCACAATTAAATGTTCTGAAATAGATATTCTTTGCAATGCTATCCATAGTTTGTCATTATCTACACAGTCAAAAGCCTTTGCATAGTCAATAAAGAACAAGTAAATATCTTTCTGGTATTCTTTCCTTACAGCCAAGTTCCATCTGACATCAGCAATGATATCTTTAGTTTCATGTCTTCTTCTGAATACAACTTGAATTTCTAGCAGCTCTCTGTTGATGTACTGTTGCACTTGTTTTTGAATTATCCTCCAAAAAATTTTACTTGCATGTGATATTAATGATATTTTTAGATGGTTTTCACATTCCTTTGTATCACCTCTCCTTGGAATGGGCACAAATAATGATCTCTTCCATTTGGTTCACCATGTAGCTATCCTCCAAATTTCTTGACATAGATGAGTGAGCGCCTCCAGTGCTCCATCAGGTTGTTGAAAGATTTCACTTTCCTGGAGCCTTGTTTTTCACAAATGCCTTCAGTGCAAGCTGGACTTCTTGCAGATTGATTATATACAATCTCCTGAAATGCTTTCACATTTCTTTTTGCACAGTAACTCTGTATATTCTTTCCATATTATTTTGATGATTTATGTATCATTCAATATTTTGCTAATAGAAACCATTGATATTGTAAATCAAGGCTTGAATTTTTTCTTCAGCATGAGAAATGCTGAATGTATTCTTCCCTTTTGGTTTTCTAACTCCAGGTCTTTGCACATTTCATTATAATACTTGACCTTGTCTTCTCAAACTGTCCTTTGAAATTTTCTGTTCAGCTCTTTTACTTCCTCATTTCTTCCATTCATTTTAGCTTCTCTACATTCAAGAGCAAGTTTCAGAGTTTCTTCTGGCATCCATTTTGGTCTTTTCTTTCTTTCCTGTTTTTATAATGACATTTTACTTTCTTCCTATATAATATTCTTGACGTCATCCCACATCTCTGCTTATCTTCTGTCATTAGTGTTTAATGCATCAAATCTTTTCTTGAGATAGTTTCTAAATTCAGGTGGGATATATTCAATGTATTTTGGGTCTTGTGGATTTGTTTTCACTTTCTTCAGCTTAAGCCTTAAGGTGCATATAAACAACTGATGGTCTGTTCCACAGTCTGTTGTTTAGGCTTATGATATGGGACTTTCCACTGTCTCTTCCCAAAGATGTAGTCAACTAGATTTCTGTGTATTCCATCTGGTGATTTCCGTATGTATGTTGTTGTTCTTGTTATGTATCTTGTTATTGTTGTTAGGTACCTCTCTTTGGAATGGGTACAAATACGATCTCTTCCAATCATTTGGCCAGATAGTGGTCTTCCAAATTTCTTGGCAGACATGAGTGAGTGCCTCCTGTGCCACCTCACTTTCTTGCAAGATTTCAATTTTTATTCCATCATTTCCTGGTGCCTTGTTCTTTGCCAATTCCTTTAATGCACCTTGGACTTCTTCCTTCAGTATCATTGGCTCTTGATCATATGCTACCTCTTGAAATGGTTGAACATTAACTATTTCCCTTTGGTACAGT
>NW_006408695.1:5992354-6006254 GCF_000296735.1 Chrysochloris asiatica | reverse complement strand
TATAGGCAGAAGATGGACTTACAAGCTTTCTATGGTGATATTTCTGGCTATTCCTTTCTCTCTCCCTCAAGTGTCTGTTTTATAATGGTATGCCAGGGGAACCAAGATTCAAAAGACAGCCAAGCATCTTAACATAATTTCCCCCCTTTTGCCCATTTCAACTATGTCTCAATCCCTGTATCCCAGAGCCCCATTGTTCCAAGGATGTGCATATATCATTATCTACCTCTGTCCCACTTAGCCCATGCAAACACGCTTAATTATTTTCCCATCCACCTTGTTCATCCATTCCCCTTCCCCTTCTTGTGTATTACCCCCCTCCCTAGCACCCAAACTATCCTGAGTCTATTCCATACCTTGTGTTTCACCTTCCCCCTCTCACCTCACCCACCTCCCACATCCCGGTAACCAGCAAAGAATATCCCCACCCCGCTTTAATATGGATTCTTTGTCATTGTCTTTTACAGTAGTGATCCTATGTAGTACTTCTCTTTTGTGACTGCCTAATTTCACTCAACATAATATCCTCAAGGTTCATCCATGTTCTATTGTGTGTATGTACCACAGTTTATCCATTCTTCAGTGGATGGGCACCTAAGTTGTCTCCATCTTTTTGCTATTGTAAATAGTGCTGCTATGAACATTGGTGTGCATATATCTACTCGTGTTATGGCCCGTATTTCTTGTAGGTAAATAACAAGTAGAGGAATTGCTGGATCATAAGGTATTTCTGTTTCCAACCTTCTGTGGATGCACCATATTGCTTTCCAGAGAGTTTGGACCATTTTGCAATTCCACCAGCATAAAGTTCTCATGTTTTAGCACTTATATGACAATGCTCCATGGCAATTCATAAGCTTTTCAGTGGGTAAACCTTCAGAAATTGTCTGATTATTAACGGGTAAATAATGAAATGCTCTTTTTCATGATGACTATCATACCATTCATTTTCAATTCATGAAAAAATTCTATTACTTTTAATTCAATTTTTCCACACATTTTTGGAAGCTTTTTCATATTGGACTGCAGTTATAGAAGATATTGTCACTGGTGAAAGCTAATTGAATCTCCCTCTGCTTCTTTTTTGTAACTTCTTGTCAATCAAAATTTATTTTAAAAATATATGAATAGGCGTTTAATATCCTTCTGGAATCCTTCTGGGTTTCTTGGTGCTCTTCCAGGACAACTTGGAAAAACTATTATCATGGCTCAATGTGTGAGAGCACGGAAAATGACTTCCTCTCTTCAGGGCTTAATTCCCTCATCTGTAAAATGGGTAGGTTGGCCTGAAAGAGTTCCATTTGATTCTAAAATTCTAGGATTGTATGTGCAAAGTTGGAGTCCTGGTAGGATAAGCACTGTAGGATAAGCCCTGAACTGTTAACCACAAGCTCTGCATTTCAAATCCATCAGCCACTCTTTGGAAACCATATACAGGTCACTTTTAGAAAGAACTAACTCAATGGTATTTAACAACAATAGCATCATAATTTTATACTGCTGAAAAAACTTTGTACTGTTGAAGAAAACTTTCAGTTATTTGATTTGAAGTCTTTTTACCTAGAAAATGAACTTGGATCCATTCACCCTGTCCACAGGTTCCTTTAATGGATCTTTTGGTGAAGCAAAACCTCGAAAGTTAGAAAATATTTTCACATTTCTTCAATTAATGTAAAAAGCAGATGAAAGGAAACCATGATATTACCTGCTAAAAACAAAGTTCTCACAGGCCTTTGGAGACCAAATTTAGAGCACATGGTAGCTGTTCATTGCTTCCATGGCCTGTTCAGGGTACCCAGAGTGCTAGCTACAGAGGAAAAACTCCCTTTCAGCAGCCAAATTGGAAGAAGATGGAAGGGGATTATCATTAAGACTCAGAGCCTTCAGAAATTTGTAAAAGTCACCCTGACATTGAAGGGGAAAATTTGCTTATTCTCTGATGCAAAGCAATTAAAAGCTCATCTCTGGAGAAAGCAGAGGGGTGGGGCTGTGTCTTTTTCGCATCCATGGACAAGCTCTTAACCCTAGTAACTGTTCAGCTGGGAATATATATTTACCTTAGATATGAGAACCAGGAAGAACAGTTTTAGCAGAGGCTTTCATGGCAGCCCATGCTTTATAGTGTTCTCAGTTATATGTCTTCCTTTGGCCCAACTATTTTCTTATGATTTACCCTACAAAAAGGACCACATATTAACAAAAGAGAAATATATAAGTATATTTGTGGCAACTGTATTTGAATCTTGAAAAACTGCAAATAATTTAAATATCTGTGAAAAGGAGATCTGTTTATTTATATTAGTGGTTTTCAGACTTGTAGACAGCATGAACCAATACAATTTGGGGAAATGATACAAGGATGACACCTTTTATTTTGGCAAATAAATACTACAAAATATCAACAACCAGTAATTCTACTGTGCCATCTTCAAAAGATATTTTAATATCAGAAGTAAAGGACTAACATTAGAATAAAGGCAATGCTTACTGAGAAAGACCAGATGTCAATGTATTAAAATCTAAAAAAGATTATTTAGTAGGACAAATACTAATATATTGATAAACCCTATAGATTAGTGTTAATGATGCATCCATGTTAATTTCATAATTTTGCTACTTGGGTTATGGTTATGTAAGAGACTATCTTTTTATTTAGGGGTGAAGGGACATGATGTCTACAGCATACTCATAAACTGTTCGGGGGGCAGGAAACTATATAATTACTTGTAGAAATGTTGTTGTTGTTGTTATGTGCCGTCGAGTCGGTTCCGACCCATAGCAACGCTGTACAGGGTTTCCGAGGGAGTAAATCTTTACGGGAGTAGAAAGCCTCATCTTTCTCCCGCGGAGCCGCAGGTAGTTTCGAACTGCTAACCTTAAGGTTCGCAGCCCTATTCGTAACCACTACGCTACCAGAGAAATAGAATGACAAAATTAGCATGATGAAAATGTTTACATTTGGGGAATATGGAAGACGGGCATACGAAATTTGTTGTATGTATACTATTTTTGCAGTTCTGTAAGTCTGAAATAAATTCAAAATAAAAATTTTTAAATGTATCGATTCAATTTTTTTCTTTCCAAAAATGCAGCAAGTTACGCTATAAAGTGTGCAGAATATTACTATGGTGGTTTTCTTGGTATGAAGTTGTTATGTAACACCACATGGTGCACTCCATTCAACTAATTACAACTCTTTTTTAAAATTTACACGGTAATTTTCAAAACCGTATGACAAAGAAATGGAAGCAACACTTGAGAGTATGTCATTCGATTTGTAGATTCTTGGAACAATAACTAAAGCAAGAAATGGCTGCCCCTTCTGGCCAGTGCCTGCTCTGCCTTTCTATCCAAGAGCCCACACTAAAAATGGCAGCAGAAAGCCTAGTGTTTGTTTCCGGTTGTAGGGCTTTGCTGTTGGCAGCCCAGTCACACAGAGGACTGAATTTATCTCCCATCGCAGAATAGGAATTCACCTGACACAGGGACATGCAATTTGAGAGCCAATGAATCAAACGTGTGCACTCAATGGAAACATGGATGGCCATAAATGTGTGTATGAATGAATATATTTGCTTCTGGTATGTGGACTTGTAATCCAATGATGACAATACTACTTTGCTCCCACTTTCTGCACAAATAGTCCAGATTAAGCTGCCTAAAACTTTTTCTGGTGCTTGCCTACAAAATAAAAGAAAACAGACTCCTAAATTCAATATCTACAGCCTTCCATAATTATTTTCTCTTACCATTCATCTATTGAATTCCCATTCCAACCAGGTTAATCTACTCACGGTCCCCTAAACATGGCGTATAGTCTTAGACCGTTAGGCCATTGTTTGTGCTGTGCCCTCTGCCTAGGCTACTCTTCCTGGCACCTTTTCCATTTTACAAATCCCTACCAATTTCCATCTTCCAAATGGTATATCCTGGACATGGATTAGAACCAAGAAGAAATTAGATTTGCCCGTGAAGTTTGTGATTTGTAGATTTCATTGCATTTTAACAGAGGATTTGTGGACCCAAAAGAACTAAGATCAAACTGTATAGTTTAGGGCAAATACAGTTCCATACTGTATTAGTGGAATGGAATTCAAAACCAGATTTTGCTACATGTAATCCAAATTGTTCAATCCAGAATCTTGAGACTGGTAGATTTAATTCTCAGTTCCCCTCAGCTCTTACTCTTTTCCTTCCTTCTTGGTTCATCATTAGAGAAGTAATATGTTAAGATATGGATGTTGTAGAGGCAAGTGGGAACAGACATTTTATATGTGGAGAAGCATTTTCTAGGAAAGAAAAGTAGTTTGCTCAAAGTCCCATGGTGATAGTGTTTGGTCTGTAAACTCCTGAAGGATTAGGGCTGTCTAGCTCAATAAATATTGAATGACTAAATAGAAGCTGAGCTGGATCTAAAACATTAGGTTTCTTTTTCAAAGGCTCTTTCCAAAAGATCTTATTGTTTTTCCTGTCTTGCGTCAGTGTGTATTTGGCTGTGTCTCCTACTTTACTGTAACTTCTTCTAGGAGCAGGGATCATTTTTATTTATCTTGTAGGAGAAGCACGGCACCACAAGATCAGATTGAACCACAAAGTCGGCAGTTCAAATCCACCAACTGCTCATCAGAAACCCTATTCAGGGACACTATGAATTGGAACCAACTTGACAACACTTAACAATGTATGTGACCTTCTAGGTTTTTGACAATGGTAACTGACAGCCTTGAGTCCTCTCATTCCCTTGCTAAATTCTATCTGTCCATTTACTTCTTTTGAATTAAGATTTGTTTTACCTGTGCAAATAAGACAACACAAACGTCTGCCACTAAAAACTGAGGATATGGTGGGAGGAGTTTGGAAGAGGTTGGTTGTGAGTCATCTCAACTATTCTCATCGATTGGTTTTTACAGATGATTTTCTAGCTTTCCTTTATGCAAGAAGTCAAGACGCATATAATGGTATTTGAAAAAGGTTGGTGGAGTAGATACTTAGTTGTATAGAACATCTCTGCTAAAGGCTGTGAGATCACAAAAACTGATCATAGGAATCTTGAGCGTATTTCCTGGCTTACAGAATGGCCAAGAAAATAGAGAGATTCTGAAATAGAGGGTGAACAGCAAACAAATATCCAGGGAAATTAACTCTGGATAATGACTTCACCCTGACAACACAACCAGGCAACTTGGACAGTTTAGCAAACGGCTAGTCACTTCCACAAAAAAAAAAAAAAAAAAAAAAAGTCAGATTGACATTTAATTTTATGGAACCTTATTTTCCTGGTGAAAACCCTTTAATATCATTCCAAAATGTTCTTAAATTAATATAACTCATTTAAAAAAAAAACAAAAAACTGTTCAGTCATTCATTCCATACACATTAAAGTTCCTACAATCTGTGAAGCCCAAAACTAGATGCTGGGGATACAAAGTTGAATATGGCACAGTTTCTGCACTCAGAAAACTCACTGCTCCCTCCATGGGCCAAAATAGCTGTGTAAACACATAAGTTTAAGTACATTGTATAACAGAGAAATGGATAACGTGATAATATGCTATGAGACAATGAAGAAAGGGAACATTTAATGCCATCTACAGTGGTACTGGTGTGGCATTGGACTAAGTTTGGTGGTTCTAACCCATCAGCCACTGCTCAGAAACCCTATACAGGGTTGCTATGAGACAACAGCTCTTAACAACAAACGGCTCAACTGCTCTTAACAACAACAAAGTGGTCATAGAAGACAGCACATAAAGTAACATTTCATCCACATTAGTATCACTGTGTATAATTTTACACAATTTCACCACACCATAGTGATGTCCATAGAACACTCCATAGGAGTCCAGATTCCTTTTTATCTTTTCTGAAGCAGTATAACTAATGCATTGCTAAATGACAGAAAAGAAGTAAATATACCACATTTTCATAGGGAATTTTTGTTCAATGTAATCCATGGATGGGTCCAAGTGACCCCTTTATTCTGTTGTCACTAGAATCTGGCCCTATAGATCATCATAAAGGACTACAGTTGATAGTTTTTTTCTTAGATTAGCTGAGTTCAGCAGCTCATACATGCCATGTACAGATTACATTTTAACTGTTAGAGCTGATAAATACGATGCAACTTCCTTCCCAGAAAAGAGATCAACCATCAATAGTTACAGGCCTGATGATGAGGACACTTCACATCCATGATAGTCAACAAGGTAAATATCATGCTCAACCTGACTTGTGAGGTTACAAGAAATAATTGTGTCTCCACAATGTATTGATGGTTTGGGGTCAAAAGTACTACATAATAAGACTTATTTTTTTCATTAAGCATGTTTTGAAAGATCACTATGTGTCACTTCTAATGGAAAAATAAAGATGAATTGAGGGGACTTCTGGCAAGATGGTAGATGAGGCAGACACACTGCATGGATTCTCTACAACAAAGATACAAAAGAACAAAAGAAACAAATACAAATGAAAATCCCTGAATCTTGACCTTCAGAGGAAAAGTTAGAGAAGTGGATTAAGGGCTTGTGGGGAGAAGAAGCTGATCAGCAACAGTGAGAGAGGAAGAGTGACTGGATGGACTGTCAGACACGATGGTACCACCTTAAACTTTTGTTAGCAGCTTTGGTTACAGAAGGTGGCCTGGCATAGCAGATTCACACAGGAGATGGAAAAGGTGTGAGTCCATCTTTTTCCCTACACTCCCCTGTAGACCAGAGATATGACCACCTCCCACCCTCATCCACCCCCAGCACAGAACCCACTCTCCAAGAGTTGGGAGCCACATGGTTGTGATCCATGACAGTGTGAGGTGGGGACCGGCTACACTACTTTGTTGCCTGGATTCAGGTAGGCTTGACTCCAGACCTATAGAACCTGTATAGTTACCAGACCAGGATTAGTGTAACAGAGACCCTCATAACCAGCTAGCTTGCCCTCAGCTGACCTATGGTCTTAACAGACACTGAAACCAGCTCCATCAGGGCTTCCACGAACTACTTCCAGATTGAGTAGCATTAACACCTAGGCCCAGAGGAACTCCATCTAGGGCCTGAAACTCTGTGGTCACATCCCTTCTGCACCCACCTTGTGAGCTCCTTGACTGGCGGTAATCTTCTGCCCGCCTCCCTCCGCCCCCGAGTTTTCTCTTCTGGTCCAACAGCTATGCTGTTTCTTTTGTTTTTATTGTTTTTGCTTGTTTATTCTTTCTTCTTCTCTTCCCATTCTCTTGAATTTTACCTTACCTATCTTCACTTTTGTTTTCCTTATTTTCTTCTGTTTCTTGTCTCCCTCTTCTTTTTTCCCTTTTGTTCTCTCTTTACTACTCTTAACTCTTTTTGTTCATCTTCCCTCTCACTGGTTTTTCCAAGTGTTTTTTGTTTTTGTTTTTGCTAAATTTTTTCCTTTTGTTTTCTCTCTTATTTTCCTCTTAAATAGCTCCATGTTCCAATTCCTCTCTTCTCTCTCTTTTTTTTTTTTTCTGGTTGCTGCCTGTTTTTCTTTCTTTTTTTCTCCTTTATTATTTTTTCTTTTCATTGTTGGTTTCTTATTTGCTTATTCTGACTTAGTATATTGTTTTTGTTTGGAAAGAGGGATTCTCCTCCTTATCCACCTGACAGGAGAGAATAAACATGCCCATACAGCTCAGCCACAACTGTATTCTCTAAGTTCACTCACTGAGCAAGAGCCAATACCAGCTCCTATACCACCTGAAGGAGAGGCAGAAGCCAGCACCAGCCAAAGCCATCCTAAACTGAGGTGCGCGAATAGCAAAACGAGGTCAGGGCACACACTTCCATTCTTTAACTACAACAACAGGAGACAGTTTCTGAGAGCCTAAGAACATCAACATACCATTCACCAATTAAACACAAGTAAAACACCACAACAATATCTTGGAGAAAACAGATGATTTTAGCTCACATGAAGAAACAAGATAGAGAATGATGTAAACAAATGAACAGCATGCAGAGTCAGAAAACATTTCTGAGAGAAAAAAGGCCATGGAATGAGGGATGTCATAGCTGATGTCTGATGGATCTTGCCTAAAAGCAGAGAATATCAGAAAGATGTTTACCTGTGCTTTATTGACTACGCAAAGGCTTTTGATTGTGTGGATTGTGTGGATCATGACAATGCGCAGTAAGAGCATTCCGGAACACTTAATTGTGCTCATGAGGAATCTGTATCTGGACCAAGAGACAGTTGTTCAAACAGAACAAGGGAACACTGAATGGTTTAAAATTAAGATAGGTGTGTGACAGGGTTGTATTCTTTCACCATACTTGTTCAACCTGTATGCTGAACAAATAATCCAAGACGCTGGGTTATATGAAGAAAAATGTAGCATCAGGATTGGAGGTAGACTCATTAACAACCTGCGATATGCAAATGATACAACCTTGCTTGCTGAAATTGAAGAGAACTTAAAACATTTACTGATGAAGATCAAAGAGCACAGCCTTCAGTATGGATTATATCTCAATGTAAAGAAAACAAAAATCCTCACCACTTGACCAATAAACAACATTCTTATCAATGGAGAAAGATTGAAATTGTCAAGGACTCCATTCTTGTTGGATCAACCATCAACGTTCAAGGAAGCAGCAGTCAAGAAATCAAATTACGTATTGCATTAGGCAAATCTGCTGCACAAGCTCTTTTTAAAGTGTTGAAGAGCAAAGATGTCAGCTTGAAGACTGAGGTCCATCTGACCCAAGTCATGGTATTTTCAATAACATCATATGCATGCGAAAGCTGGACAGTGAATAAGGAAGACCGTAGAAGAACTGATGCTTTTGAATTACAGTGTTGGAAGAGAATATTGAAAGTGCCATGGGCTGTCAAAGGAACCAACAGATATGTGTTGGGAGAAGTGCAACCAGAGTGCTCCTTGGAGGCCTGGATGGCCAAACTTCGTCTATCATACATCAGACATATTGTCAGGAGGGACCAGCCAAACTTCGTCTATCATACATCAGACATATTGTCAGGAGGGACCAGTCGCTGGAGAAGGATACCGTGTTTGGTAAGGTGGAGCGTCAGAGAAAAAGAGGAAGACCCCAAGCGAGATGGATTGGCAAAGTGGCAACATCAATGGGTTCAAGTGTGGCAACAATTGTGAGGTTGTCCCAGGATCAAGCAGTGTTTCGTTCTGTTGTGCATAAGGTCACTCTGAGTAGGTACCGACTTGATGGCACCTAACAACAACAACAACCTCCATAAGTATAGATCAAGTTCATCAAATTGTAACAACTTACCCTTGTTTCCGTTATCAAAAATTGTTTTCTTCTTCTTTTTTTTATCTTCCTCTAGTCGAGTTCTGATTATCAAGCCATTGAGGCAAGGTCAAGTGGGTATTATCTGAAAGTTTGGGTGTCCTTGCGTGTCTCCCCTCACTTCATATCAGCTGGATGCTTCACTCTCAGCTCTAGCCCTCTGTGGCTATGTCCTTGTCTATGTGCTCAGGTGTCCACAGGTCTCACCACACTTTGGACCCACCAGCCCTTCCTCTTCTCTCTCATCTCCAGGTCAACGGGAGTCCATGGAATGTGTTTGAACTCAGCCCATTTCTTCATTGCTGCCATTTACTTATGGCTCTTAAAGGGTCATACTTTGTGTCTGCATTATGTATAACCCTGTCTGAAATCCCTAGTAGACATGAGCTCCTAAAGTCAGAATGTCTAAAAGCTGAATATTCAATCTTGCCCTTTAAAATATAATCAAATGCAACAATAGTTGCATATTAATCAGTAGCCAGTTGCCATCTAGTTAATCCTGACTCATGGTAACCCCATATGTAGAACTGCACTCCACAGGATTTTCAATGGTTCCTTTTTCAAAAGTAGATCACTAGGCTTTTTTTCAGCACAACTCTATCTAGGTAGACTCAAATAGCTAACCTCTGGTTAGCAAACAAGCTCATTACAATTTTCATCACCCAGGGACTTCATATGTGAATACAATGCAAGCTTTACCCTAACTTCCCATCTACCTCTCTGTATATGACAATCAAGACATAGTCCTACTATTAACATGTGATATGGACCTTTTGAAGAACCAAGACAAAAATAGAGGACATATAATATTCTTAGGTTACTTTACTAATATTTGTTCTATGCTCCTTGGGCCTAAAAACATTCCCAGAGATCATCCTTCTAGTTTCCAAACAAAATCCCCCAAGGATTAGAAATATTGGGCAATAGTCTATTATGGAATGTTGGAGCTGGAAGGTATGTTAGAGATTATCTAGTTCAATGAACTCTTTTTAAATATGGGAAAACTGAGACTCAGAAAGGAGATGAGGCTTATCTAAGGTTAGCAAGTGATTCAGAGATCCAGAAGACCTAGAACACAGCTCTCCCGGTGATTATTGCAATAGCCACATTGCCATGCTGTTCCTGCAATTACTCAACACCCTGTCACAAGGTTCTGCTTGAAATGAACCTAGACCATTATAAACACATTACAACAGCCTAGAAGATCTTATACAAAATCTAAGAACTCTGTGATGAGGGAAGTGGCTTGACACGAGTCCCAAAAGAAGCACGTAGTGAGCATCAAAACTAAGCCCAATAATAGCAGCCAGAGTGACAGGGGAGCTTGTCTTTAAAGTGAGAGACCCTTGAGATGGGAGGAACCTGGGAAACTGTCTAGAAAAGAAAGCAGCACTGCGTCTTGAGATAGGAGTCGCTTCTTCTCAAAATGACCCTGCTATTTGCCTTCCATGTAACCTTTATCAGTTGCCTGGAGTCGATTCCAACTCATGGCGATCCCACGTATTACAGAGTTGAACTGCATCATAGAGTTTTCATGCTGTGGCCTTTCATAAGTAGATTACTAAGCCTTCGTTATGAAGTACCTCTAGATAGGTTCAAACCATCAACCTTTTGGTTAATAGTTGAGTGCTTAACCATTTGTGCTATCAAAGGATTCCACATACCATTTGTTGTTAAGTGCTGTCAAGTCAGTTCAGACTCATAGCAACCCTGTATATGGTTTCTGAGGAGTGCCTGGTGAGTCTGAACTGTTAACCTTGTGATTAGAAGTCCAGTGCTTATTCTAAAGTACCACACCAAAACTCGAATTTGTTCTCTTTCTTGGTCTCCCATCTCCAAAACTATAAAGTAAATGGGCAGAGTTAGATGACTCCAAAGTTACTTCCACATCTGAGGATTTGCTATTCTACAAAGCATCCATTTCTTAGATTGACGGGTGAAGAAATGGAGACTTACAAAGGTTCAGTAACTTGCTGAAAATCACACAGTGAGTTGGTAGCAGAATGGTGACCAGAGCCCAAGCCAGCATTCCATCCACAGCCCCATGTGGCAAGGGAGAGTAACATGGCTAGAATCACCCCTTCTGGGCTGCCCTGTGGCCTTGTAGTGAATTATGCAATTGCTGCACGAAGGCTATTGCAACTGACCTCTTATCTATCCCCTTTGGACTTCTGGCAGTGTGCAGAAGCTACAGGAGTGGGGTCTGAGCAATTTCTGCCCTGAAAGTGGAGCATGGGTCAACTAAATTATTGTTCCCTCTGTTAAACTGAAACTAAAACAAACTCTTGAATTTTTCAGGCAGAAGGAGCAGAGGGGGGACACCCCCCAGCCTCTGATCCTGCAGAGTCCTAGAACCACTGCCCCTGAGGGTGAAGTGCCTTTCCCAGAGGGTACAGGGAATCTCTTGCCTTAATCTCTGCAGAATGAAGTCAGCTGATGGGTTAAAATTTGAGCACGGGGGCATGACCCAGAAGAAACAATATTAAACCAACGTGCAGAGACACTTGCTCAGAGATTTAATTTCTGTGTGATTTTGAATCATTGATGACTCTATTTAGACAAGGGGAAGGAGGACGATAGAGGGGAAAATTGTGCTTTAAACATAATATTATATTTAGATATCAAATCTCACCTGAGGATAGATACAGAAAGCATTTTTCTCACGTACCTTCTTTACAATACAGTGAAAATATTTGTTTAAAAAAAAAAGGCCAATTGAAAATTGAAATGAAGTCTGAATATTAGGCATTAATCTGAAGGGTTTCTCATCTTAAAGGCACATATAGCTTGGGCATATATTTTTTTCCTGGAGAGTCATAGAACCCTTAACCCAGGAGAACTTGGTTCTGATGTTGCTTCCCCAGGGTCCCACAAAACCACAGTAGCTGAGTCAAGTTACACATAGATATTCTGTCTCCCAAGTCCTCTTCCCTTGTATTGGAGGAACAAGCTGAAAGTAAGATAGTAAGTGGTCTCCAAAGAGATAAAACGACTATTCCTAACCCACTGTTTTAATAAGCTGCAGATAATCAGAAGTTCGAGGTCAGAGGATAACTTAAGGCCATCAGAAGTTGGCCAGATTGGACTCAGGCTCTCTAGAGAATTCTGTCCTTTTGGCAGTCAGCTGCACTGATGAATGCCAAGCCAAGCCTGTGATTTGGATGCAACCCCAGGCTCCAGCCCCCTCTGAAGCTGGACTTTAATTTGCATAAGTAACAAGCAGGGTCTATGACTGAACATGAGCTAGTAATCAGATACTACGTCCAGGACGGAACCTCAGACATGATTTAATTCAATCCTCTTACTTTGTTGTTGTTGTTCTGTGCCGTGCAATCGGTTCCGACTCATAGTGACCCTGTACAGGCTTTCTGAGGCTATAAATCTTTACGGGAGCAGAAAGCGTCATCTTTCTCCCACGGAACAACTGGTAGTTTTGAACTGGTGACCCTAAGGTTCGCAGCCCGGTTCGTACCTCTACGCTACCAGAGTCAAAGGCCAGATTGGTGGCTGGGAAAAGGAATGCTCATACAAGTCCACATGGCAATTTAGGAAGCAACCTGGTATTGGGAAAATGGAGAGCTTGGGTGTGATGACCTGATTCCGAATCTGAGATCTGCCATTTCATAGCTGAGGGACTCCAAGTAACTCTCTTGAGCATCAGTGTCCTAATCTATATAATGGGAGGAGGAAGTAATTGCATTGGCTAAATCCCAAGATTTTTATGAAAATTGAATGAATGAAATTATAGTTTGTAAACAGGAGGGACAATTAACACTTTAATTAATATAAATACTAAATTGTGAAAAAACCCAGACTAGTAACAATCGTCATTCATTTGTCAGTTTGCCATACTATGGTGGCTTGCATGTTGGTATGATTCTGTAAGCTATGCCATGGGTATTTTAAATACCATAAGGATCACCCAAGGTAGATAGGTTTCAGCTGGGCTTCCAGAAAGAAAGAAAAATGGAGCGCTTCCCAATATTTAGTGACTGAAAACCTTATGAATAGCAGTAGAACATTTTCAGCATCAGAATATTGAATACTGAAACATAATGAAGAACATCAGAATATTATGAGATATAGTGCCACAGTGCCAGAAGATGAGATCTCAGGTTGGAAAGCAATCAAAATATGAGTGAGAAAGAGTTGCCTCCTCAAAGTAGAGTTGATATATATAAGCTTTCAGGACCTTCATTTGTTGATGGGGAACAACTCAAAATACAGAGAAACTGCTGTAAAAATTTATATATACTCAGAACATGGAATGTACTAAGTATGTTGCTATTGTTGTTAGGTGCCATTGAGTCGGTACCGACTCATAGCACAACAGAATGAAACACTGCACGATCCTGGGCCAACCTCACTACTGTTGCCACACTTGAGTCCATTGATGCTGCCACCTAGCCAATCCATCTCATTGGGGGTCTTCCTCTTTTTCACTGACCCTCCACCTTACCAAACA
This sequence comes from Chrysochloris asiatica, assembly GCF_000296735.1. NCBI lineage: Eukaryota > Metazoa > Chordata > Mammalia > Afrosoricida > Chrysochloridae > Chrysochloris > Chrysochloris asiatica. The sequence goes on along the minus strand of NW_006408695.1, from coordinate 5,992,511 downwards.
TGATATCTTTCTCCAGTGACTGAGCCCTCCTGACAATAAGTCTGAAGTATGAGAGACGAAGTTTGGCCATCCTGGCCTCCAAGGAGCACTCTGGCTGCACTTCTTCCAAAACGGATCTATTGGTTCTTCTGGCAGCCCATGGCACTTTCAATATTCT
>NW_006408695.1:5972762-5989979 GCF_000296735.1 Chrysochloris asiatica | reverse complement strand
TTCGTACATTCCATGTTCTGATTTTCAATGGATGTTTACAGCTGTTTCTCTTCATTTTGAGTTGTGCACCATTAATAAATGAAGGTCCTGCAGGCCTTACTCCAGTCACGTCATCATGGTCAACTCTACTTTGAGGAGGCAGCTCTTCCCCAGTCATATTTTGAGTGCCTTCCAACCTGAAGACACTATATCTGACAGTATTCTGGTGGTATTCATAGTGTTTCATTTTCTGGTACTATATCGGAACATGTTCTACTGCTGTTCATAAGGTTTTCAGTGGCTACTTTCAGAAGTAGTCCTCTTCTCCTTCCCTAGTCTGTCTTAGTCTGGAAGCTAAGCTAAAACCTATTCACTATGGGCAACCTTACTGATATTTGAAATACCGGTGATACAGTAACATGCAAGTCACCACAATAAGACAAACTGACAGACAAGTGGTGGTCAAGTCATGTTCCTTCCAAATCCTTAGTCTACTGTTTAAACCACTAAGCTTTGGATGAGCTATTATCAGCAATAGTAACTATAACATTTCCCTTCTCTATCTTGCTTATGAATCCGCTAACAGCAGCACAGAACAATATCAGTGTATCTCTAGTATTAAAGGAAAATGTTCAATGTGTTTCTTTTGTCTGTGTGTTAATGGAAATACCCTCTGGCACAGCCACTTACCAGATGAAATCCCTTAGTTAGGTTGCAACATCTCACATACAGATTTCCTAATTTCTGAAAGTGTAATAAGAACCACAAGGTCAGTAGTTCAAACACACCAGCAGTTCTTTGGAAACTCTTTAAGGGTCACTATGAGTCAGAATTGACTATACTTAACAACAAAACCATACAGGAGATTAACACCAATTATTAAGCGAAACTAAATTTGAAGAAGCACTAGTTCAAGTAAATTCTCAGGACAGTCAATTCCTCTCATTGTCCTGTTTTGTAAAGAAGATATGAACTAGAACTAATGTGAGAAGTCAGCTCCACCACTTTCTACTGGGATCTTCTGGAAATGAACTTAATCTCTCTGTCCCCCAGTTTCTTCATCTATAACACAGGGATAATAGTAGCCACGTAAAGAGGTTATAGTGAGAAGTTGATTAGAGTGGATGGGTGGAAATGCATAGTTTAAAACGTTGAACTAAGTGGTATATAATTCCTATTTTCCTTCCACCAACTTTTTACCCTGACATTCCAATCTTCTCTACTCCTCTGAAAATTTGCCAGACTATTGATGCATCCTTTCTTATCCTAATCAAGTCAGAGAAGGTTAATGAGGTTATGGTGCATAAACAAGTGTGAAGGAGGAGGCCAAGGTTTAGGTAAATTGAGATTTTACTACTGTGAAGGATAACTCGTGATAGCTTACCTTTTTCAGTGGCAAGATACAGCAAGTATGGGTTTGCAGTAGTACACAGCTCCTCTGTCCTTAGCAGTCTTATGGTTGAAAAATGTTTTAAAAGCTCCTTGTTTGAATATGACCCTGGAACTGATTACCAATGTGTCATTTCCATTTTTCTTCAGCTCCAGAAAGAGAAAGGCAAGTGAATTTGCCTCACCTCTCTATCCCCAAATGGGACATTACTAAAAATTATTTGATATCCTCACAGTATCAGAGTTTCATATTTTTTGGCCTATATTGAAAATACAAGTTCTTAGATAATCCAGGTGTCCAAAATGCAATAGCCAACTAGATATTCTCCTTGCAAAACTTTGTTTTCTTTTGTTTTGCTTCGGTGTTGTCACTTGCCAAACAAATATGCCAAGTCAGCAAGAGATGAAGACAGGAAATCCTATGTTTCTAAAATATTATTGATGCTAATGACAGGAGTTTTCACCTGTAGAACATTTTGCAAGTGACCAAGAGCTTTTATTACTATCATTCTTCTAGTTTTCCAACTTCCCTGAAAGATAAGCATGGAAAAAAAATTTTACCCCCAAAGTCGAACTGCATCCCCTGAACCTGAATGACCCAGGAAAGGCTCCAGACAAGTTGAGGTATAGTTTATCAGTTCTAAATCCCAGTAATGCATGAGTTGTGGAGAGCCAGAAAAGACAACTCCATAGAAGCCCATTAATAAAAAGGGAGTAAGTGAAGGAAGACATGGCTGTAGTCCACCTGTCTGTCCTACAAGTTAGGAGGAAGAAAAATAACCAGAGTGCTTGAGGAATGGGGACTTTAAGGAGAGGTGTTGTTGTTGTTAAGTGCTGTCCAGTAGGTTCCAACTCAGAGCCACCCTGAATAGGGTTTCTGAGGAGTAGCTGGTGAGTTTGAACCACCGACCTTGTAGTTCAAACTGAGCTTTCGGTACAGCACATTATCCTGAAGCACCACATTAGCAATATCCTATTGCTGCTGCAATACATTATCACAAACTTGATGGCTTAAAACAACACAAATATTCTATCTTACGTTTTGAAGGACAAAAATCTGAAATCAATTTCAAAATGTCAGCAGGGCCACTTCCTTCTGGATACTCTAGGAGAGAATCTTTATCCTTGCCCTTTCCAGCTTCCAAAGGCCATTGGCAAAAGGAATCCCTGGATAGGACAAACAGTTAAGGGTTCTACTACTAGCCAAAAGGGTGGCAAGAGGAATCCATTCAGAAATGTCTCGGAAAACAGTCGCAATGATTTGCTTCTGAAAGGTCACATCTTTGAAAACCCTTTGGAGCACAGTTCTACTCTGTGACACAAGGGTTCATGACTCAACAGTATTCTTTGGCTTGCTGTTCCTTTCTCCATCTTCAAAATGCATCACCCCAGTCTCTGCTTTCATCACCACATGACCATCTCTAACTGTGACTCTACCTGGATGCTTCATAGATGAACTGCTACGATTGCATCATATCCACCTGAATAAGAATAATCTCCCCATCTCAAAATCGACAACTTAATCACAGCTACCAAATCCCTTTTCCCACATAAGGTAGCATTTACTGGTTCCAGGAGTTAGGATGTGGACATATATGTTGGTGATGCTGGTAGAGCTTTATTTTGCCTATCACAGGAGACAGTGTCAGGTGGGTGGTGAAAACCTGCTATTTCCTGTAAACACATAACTCTCCTGGCTGTGCTTGCTGCCTGGAAGCTGCACTTGGTGCTGCCACCTGACATATAGGGATCAGAATAGAACCCAGATTTTCTAATTCATTCTTTCAGGCACATCGTTAACCACCATCTCAAAACTATATTTACATTCATTTTTGCAAATAGTCCATTCTTGTGTAGATTATAATTAGTATTTGCATAATGCTTCAGAGTTTATTATTTACATGAAGCCATTTGAACCCCTACAATAACCCTCTGAGACAGTTATTATTAACACATTTTTACATATGAAGAAGTTGAGGCTCAGAGGGGTGGAGTGGTTTGTCCAGGGTCAACCAGCTGGTAAAGGCAAGACCCAAAGTAAATCCCCAAAGTACTTGCAGGTCTAAAGGATGAGTCTATACTTGCATTCACTTTACTAGAGGTGGTAGTTTTTCCTTTGGGGATATACTCTGAAGGTAACTTGGATCTCCAGTAAACTTTTGAGAGAAACTGAACCAACAACTGTGAAAGTGCTTTGTAGCAGTATGACTCAGTACGACAGAAAACCACTGATGCCATTATTGTTGCTGTTGTTAGAGCTATTATCATCTTCATCACCTCATGTCCAAGAGAGAGACCAAGACACCTCAAACAGGACAATAGCTCTACTTGCTGTGTTTATAGCACTGCACCTCACTGCCTTTCAGTCTCTGGGGACAGTGTAACAATTAACACATCTCAGGGTTCTGTGGTTTCTGGACCACTATGCACATGTGGCTAGTGGGAGCAAGGCCTGGAGTGGGTATGCCAAACTTCTGTTCCCTTTCAGATAAACAAGGTGGCCCCCTACCTGGTGAAGCAGTAGTTCCCAGATAAATCCACTTTTTTTGTGTGAAAGGACTGAACCTACCAGGAGCATGTCTTCTCTTTTTTTAATTATTTTTTTATGAGACCATTTGATCTGCCTTTTCAGTGTCTAATTTGATGGGGAGTAATAGTTAGGGTTCCGTGAATGTAAGATGCAGAGTGCTGTTGCATAAACCTGGCAACTCTGACAAATGGAGTTTCACTTCTCCAGCCCACTCCTCCAGTCCTCCAACACACACACCTTTTGAAAGAGGAGCACCAGTTTCTGAAATTTGCAACTTCAAAACTAGACCAGAGGACTCTTGAGAAAGAATAACCAGGCTAGCCTCCAAATGTGGTAGAGCAGTCAGTCAGCCACCACCTCATTTGGGTGAGACCACCAAGGGCCTTCATGTGAGGCCCTGCCACAGGAACACAATTAGGAAGTACTGTCTGCCACTCGAAACGGCCACTCTCACTTCGGGGCACGGGGAGGAAACAGAGGCAGGTGCATTCAAATCATTCTGGTTTGACCACGGGAAACGAAATGCCAAAACTCAGATTGGTCCCTCAGTAATTTAAGGTGGGGACAGAAAGCAATGCCCAGAACTCCTTAGTTCATCTTCTTGGGAAGGAGTGTTATTGATAGACACAGCGTTTGGGATGGGTCTTAGCTCTAGCACTCCGGTGTTATAGGACAAGAGGCAGTACACTACCTGAAGTCTCTCTCAAATACTTGGTTTCAACTTCCAATCAGTTGCTTCTCAGACAAGTTCCCTCCACCTGAAATACCTTCCCCTTTCCCCCATCCTAGACAACTTCCAACTTTGTTGTTCAAATCCTACCCACATGTCAAGGTCCCATTCACAATTTACCTCTTCAAAGAATCCTTCCTGCTTCCCTCTAGCTGAATGAAATCTGCTCTTCTCAGAACCTTCTTTATCCCTTTTCTCAGATATTTATGTACATCATTTTTTTTAAATGAAAATAATTTCTCACCTATTAAGTCAGGCATCCAGCTAAGCACTTTCACACTTGCTGTTTAATTTGCTGTTTATCTTCCCTAATATTAGACAGAAACTCTTTGAAGAGAGAGACTATGTCTGACTCATTGCATCATTCCCCACCAGGAACTATGTTCGCAACACATAGTTACTGGATTAAAATTTTTTAGGAAACTATTTGAAGAAATCATAAATTGGTAGACTTTGAAATAAGCACGGAGCGACTGATTTGTCCATGTTCCACTCAAGATAGCTAGGGTGACTGCAATGAAAAACTCTTTTGCTCCTACTCTGGGTCTGGAGAAGAACACTGAAAATACCATGAACAAACAAATGAGCAGAGAAGAACAACCAAATCTGTCTTGGAATAAGTACAGCCAGAAGGCCCCTTAGAAGTTCACACTTCAGATATGTTATCAGGAGGGACCAGTTCCTGGAGAAGGACATTATTATGCTTGATAATGTGAAGGGTCAGTGAAAAAGAGGTAGATCCTCAGTGAGATGGATTGGCACAGTGGCAGCAGCAATGGGATCAAGTGTGACAACTGTGAGGATGGCACAGGACGGGACAGTGTTTCATTCTGTTGTGCATAGAGTTGCTCTGAGTTGGAATCATCTCAACAGCCCCTAACAATAATAACAACAACACAACTCTGGGTCTGAGAAGGGTCAGCAGAGCCTTACTCAAGGTCATCACAGACAGATCAGTCAGAGGAATCTTCATGTATTGGGAAGTTGACATGGAAGTGAGAGGTATCTTGATGCCTAGAGGGATGTAGGTACAAGAAAACAAGTGAGGATTATATGAAAACAATGAACTGAAACAAAAAATTCAGAGCTGATGCCAGATGTGACATGAGAGCCACAGACTTCTTATTTGTTTGGTAAAATAGAAGGCCAACAAGCAAAGAAGAGTGAATAAAATTAAAGATGCACAGAAACTATTAGTCCAGAGGACCAATGGACCATGTGAACCCCAGCCTCCATGGTGTTGAGACCAGAAGAACTGGATGGTGTCCAGCTACCATTGCTGACCGCTCTGTAAGGAATCACAATAGAAGATCCTAGATTGTGGTTATTGTTGTTAAGTACTATTAAGTTGGCTCCAACTCATAGTGACTCTGTACAGGGTTTCCAAAGAGCAGCTGGTGGGTTTGAACCACCAACCTTGTGGTTAGTGGTCTAGTGCTTATTATCAAACAGGGTCACACCAGGACTCCAAGATCCTGGGTAGAGTGGAAGAAAAATGTGGAACAAAAAATCAAAATTACAAAAGGAGACCAGACTTACTGGTCTAAGAGAGATTGGTGGAGCTCCTGAGACTATGGTCCTTTTTCATGCGTTAAACCTGGAACTGAGCTCATCCCCACAGCTTAACTTCCTGCCAAACAATAGACAGACCTAAAAAGTCAACAATAACACCAGGAAGGTATGCCTTTCCTTAGACTGATCACCACAGACTAAAGGGCAGCATTTGTCCAGGGACAAAACTGAGAAGGCAGAAATGGACAGGAAAGAAGGATGAATGGAAACATATGGAAGATGTGGGAAGAGTGCTCTTACATTGCAGAACTGAAATCAATGTCATGAACAAAACATGCATGAACTGTTAAATGGAAAATCAATTTGTTCTATAAAGTTTCATTCAAATCACAATAGAGAGCTGAAAAAGAAAAAGAGGGAAATCCTCAGTGAGATGAATTGACACAAGGACTGCAACAAGGACTCAACCGTTCCAATGATCATGAAGATGGCACAGGACCAGGCAACTAACAACAGCAGAGTTGTTATTTATGAGATTCTTTGTGTGGGCTTCAGGGCCAGGTGCATTCAATGAGACATATAGTGTAGAAAATAGATCTGCTCCCACACAGCCAACTTCGAAGAAGCTCTGCAAGACTCTCCTTTCCAGGAGACTATGCCTGGTTTTAGGAAGTGTGTTTGCTATAAACCAATGCTCATCTTCCCCAGCCCTGGGTCATGCGAATCTGAGAAGTAGCTGGAGAGTCAAATGGGAACAAGAGCAGAAGTCAGGAGACTTGATTCTCAGTCATGCATCTACCATTAACTTGTTTCCTCAACTAGAACAAGTTGCTTTACTCTTCTGACTCTTCATTTTTCAGTCTGTACAATGAAGGGAGGTCGATCAACATCAATAATTGAAACTTTCTAGATTGTTAAATATTTTTTTTCATATAGTAACGGTAATTCACCTTTCTTCCCACAGAGTACTCACTACTCTCTCCATGGTCTCACTTATCCAGTACCCTCAGCTCACTGCAATCTGGATCATAACACCCTACACACACACAGGCACAAATTCACACAGAGACACATACACACACATTAATGAAAACCCTCTTTCTGAGGTTTCTGGTGATCTTCGTATTGTCAAATCACGTGATTTCTTTGCAGTCTTCATCTTCCTCACCCCATACTGTTATTTGCCCTGAATACCAAATATTTCATTAGGCATACAATTTTCTACTGCTGCTCAGTCTCCATCACTGTCTTCACTATTGTCTTCACGTTGAATATTGGGTTTCTTCAATAATCCACCTTGGCTTTTCATCTACTCTCATCTCACAGATCTGCCTGGGGAAACTCATTTGATTCTAGAACTTTAATTACTGTTTATATCCTGATGTCTCCTGAATCTCTGTCTCCCTCCTCTTCTCATTCCCCAAATACTAGATTTGTCTTTCTAAATGCCTACTTATAGCCTTAGTGCAGTGTTTTGCAGAGGCTTAAAGATCAATATGCCCATAAGAGAATTTATTTTCCCCCACCTCTCACCAGCCTAGCTTTACTAAACCTGTTTTCTGTCCTTTGGGTTCAACCTTGGGTAATGGCATTTGCATCCATCCTACCTCTAACGCTAAAAATACCTTTGAGCATTCCCAGAAATTTTCTTTCCCCCATTTTCAGATACTTTCTCTCCTTCACCCTCCCTATCCCTGTCATCAAACCCTAGGAATTTAACTGCAGAAATTAAATTTTTTTTATCCATCCTGCCCATCCACCCACAATATCTTGGTTCAAGTCCTCATTAGCTTGCAACAGGACCACTGCAACATCTGCTGTCTGTTCTCCATGTTGTTAAGTGTCATTGAGTTGATTCCAACTCATAGCAACCTTGTGTAGGGTTTTCATGTGGAGCAGCTGGTGAGTTTGAACCACCAACCTTATGGTTCAAACCAATCTTTGCTTATCCTACAGCATCACACCAGGACCCTATCCCATATTGCTGTTGGGTCGGTTCCAACTCATAGCAACCCTGTATAGGGTTTTCCAGGAGCAGCTGGTGGGTATGAACTGCCAACCTTGTGGTTCTCAGTCCAGTGCTGATTCTATAGCTCCACACCAGGAGTTCCTATCCCATATAGCCTTCCTGAACTTCTTCACCTAACATACGAATTTCTTTCACACTTTTGGACCTTTGCACATGCTATTCCCTTTGTCAGGAATGTACTTTCTGCCCTTCTCTGATAGACTAATTCAGTCCTATTTGAAGACCCAACTTAAATGTCACCATCTCTGTGAGATCTGTTCACGTACTCCCTCTAGGTAGAACGATTTGCTCTGTCCTGATCTCCCAAAGCACTTGTTTACATCTCCATAATAGCACTTATCACACTGTACTATAATTTTCCCTTTCATGTGTCAGTCACTGCATTATACTTTAAGATTCAGGAGTTTAAGAATCTGCACTCATTAAATTTTTATATCCCTAGGGTTTAGCCCAAGATCTGTCTCATAGCTGGCCCTTAGAAAAATGTGCATAAAATATATCAGCAAATATAGGCTTCTTTATATTAAAGGAAGCATTACACTGGAGTGAAATTGACTCTGTATGCTAGTCCCAACACTGTTGTTCATGGTTAAAATGAAGATGAATTTTGCAATCAGATGTGTTGCTGTTAGGTGCTATCGAGTCATTTACAACTCATAGAGACCCTATGTACAACAGAACGAAACACTGCCTAGTCCTGTGGCATCCTCACAATTGTTGTTATGTTGAGTCCGTTGTTGTAGTTGCTGTGTCAGCTCATCTCATTGGGGTCTTCCTCTTTTTTTGTTCACCCTCCACTTTACCAAGCATGATGTCTATCTCCAGGGACTGATTCCACATGACAACATGTCCAAAGTACAAGAGACAGGTCTTCCCATCCTCACATCTAAGGAGCATTCTGCCTGCACTTCTTCTAAGTTCAGATGTTGTTGTTGTTGTTGTTAAGTGCCATTGAGTAGGTTCCGACCCACAGTGACCCTGTATAGGGTTTCTCAGGAGCAGCTGGTGAGCTTGAACCACAGACCTTGCAGTTCAAACCGATTTTGTGGTCCAGCACATTAACCCACAGTGCCACACAAGAACTCCCCCTCTACAATTCAGTAGCTGTGTTATCTGAGACAAGCAAACCCCAACTTTACATTTCAGTTTTGTCCTCTCCAAATGGGAATAACACTGTCATGGATTAAAATGATAGTTGAGGATCTAGTATTTAACAAATAGCCATGATTAGCATAAGTTAATATTATTGCCCTAAGCCAGTCTCTTCTTTTCTTTGGACTTCCTTGGAATCCTGTATATACAATCAGGGTTTTGACTAATATTTCTGAGGTTCCTTTCAGCTCCATCATTGTAGGACTTCACTGAAGTCCAAATCTCATTCATAGTCCTGGATTTTGCTCTTCATGTTATTATTAACTCTACTAGGAAATCATCAGACAATATCTTTATATCCCATGTGAGTAAAGTTTTACTAAAAGTAATACAGAAATGGTTATAAGCATATATTAACAGAGAACTTTCAGAGGTTCAAGCCAGATTCAAAAGAGGCCTTGGAATGAGAGATACCATTGCTTGTGTCCAATGGATCTTGGCTGAAAGCAAAGCATATCAGAAAGATGTTTACCTGTGCTTTATTGACTATGCAAAGGTTTTCGATTGTGTGGATCATGACAAGCTATGGACAACATTGAGAAGTATGAGTATTCCAGGGCACTTAATTGTGGTCGTGAGGAATCTGTACAGGGACCAAGAGGCAGCTGTTCAAACAGAACAAAGGAACACTAAATGGTTTAAAATTATGAAAAGTGTGCACAGGGCTGTATTCTTTCACCATACTTATTCAACCTGTGTGCTGAGCAAATAATACGAGAAGCTGTGTTCTATGAAGAAAAATGTGGCATCAGGATTGGAGGAAGACTCATTAACAACCTGAGATATGCACATGATACAACCTTGCTTGCTGAAAGTGAAGAAGACTTAAAATATTTACTGATGAAGATCAAAGAACGCAGCCTTTGGTATGGATTGCGTCTCAATGTAAAGAAAACAAAAATCCTCACCACTGGACCAATAAACAGCAATCTTATCAATGGAGAAAAGATTGAAGTTGTAAATAACTTCATTGTTCTTGGATCAACTATCAACACTCATGGAAACAGGAGTCAAGAAATCAAATGACATATTGCATTAGGCAAATGTGCTACACAAGACCTTTTTAAAGCGTTGAAGAGTAAAGATGTCAGCTTGAGGACTAAGGTGCACCTGACCCAAGCCATGGTATTTTCAATAACCTCATAAGCATACGAAAGCTGGACAGTGAATAAAGAAGAACATAGAAGAATTGATGTTTTTGTGTTATGGTGTTGGAGGTGACTATTAAGAGTGCCATGGGCTGCCAAAAGAACCAACAGATCTGTGTTGGAAGAAGTGCAGCCAGAGTGCTCCTTGGAGGCCAGGATGGCCAAACTTTGTCTCTCATACTTCAGACATATTATCAGGAAGGACTAGTCACTGGAGAAGGATATCACATTTGGTAAGGTTGAGGGTCAGAGAAAAAGAGGAAGAACCCCAGCGAGATAGATTGGCAAAGTGGCAGCATCAACGGGCTGAAGCATGGCAACAATTGTGAGGTTGGCCCAGGACCGGGCAGTGTTTCATTCTGTTGTGCATAGGGTCACTGTGAGTTGGTACTGACTCAATGACACCTAAGAACAACAACAACAAGTTTTGTTCACTACATCTAAAGTCAAATTCAACTGTAGTAGAGCTATAGGAACCCTGGTTGCCCAATGGTTAAGCACTCAGCTGATAAAAGATTAGCATTTCAAACCCACTAGCAGCTCCATGGGAGAGATTCGTGACAGTCTGGTTCTATAAAGATTTACAGTCTCAGAAACCCTATGGAGCATTTCTACCTTGCCCTATATGTTCTCTCTAAGTCAGAATTACCTTGATGGCAGTGAATTTAGTTTCTTTGATTTTATAGTAGAACTGTTAAAAATACAAACTGGTTCCTGTTTGACTCTTGGCTCTCCTGTAGTATTTGGCAATCTCTATGTGATATAAGGAGTCCTGGTGTGGTGCTGTGGGTTAATGCGCCAGACTTCAAAGCTGTTTGAACTGTAAGGTCGGCGGTTCAAGCTTACCGGCTGCTCCTTGGAAACCCTATACAGGGTCCCTATGGGTCAGAATCGATTCAACGACACTTAACAACAACAACAACAATGTGGTACAAGGATCCTTGGTGTGGCACTGCAAGATAATGCACCGGACCACAAGGTCATTTTGAGCCACAAGGTCTGCAGTTCAATCTCACCAGTCACTCCTCAGAAACCCTCTACAGGGTCATTATGAGGTGGCACGTAACAACAACAACACTAAGGTGAGTGCTCAGCGACTGACTGAAAGGTTGGAGATTCTAGTCCATCCAGAGACCCCTCAGAAGAAAGACCAGACAACCTGCTTCCAAAAACTCAGCTACTGTAACTATAAGGAGCACAGTACTACTTCAACACACACAGATTATCATGAGTTAGAGTTAACTGACGGTAGTGTTGTCTCAGGGCTGGGCAAAGAGAAGGTGCTCTGATCTACTTGTTAACTGAAGAGCAGTGGACAGAAGGAGGCCTGCCTCTCAGGGGTCAGCTCTGCTTATTAGGGCAGGGCAATGTAGACTCCCAACCACACTTTGTGCTCCTAATTTAAGGGACTTTGTGAACTTATTTCACAATCTCATGTTTACCCCCCAGCTCATTTTTATTAATGTCCTATTAACATGTTCATTTGAATTGTGACCACTGCATTTCACAGAGCACACATGAGTCTATTTAAATTTCTTTGGATTTTCCCAGAGAGGAGGTGTCTTTCTCCCACATTTGCACATTTAAAATTTATTTTTGACATCTTAATATGATAATTTTTGTTCTTGTAAAGTAATAGAGTAAAAAAGAAAAAGAGCTGGTTGGGTTTTTTCCCCCAACACCAAAAACAGGAGGAATAGCCAATTCTTTGGAAGCTAGTTGTTTGGAGTAGGATTTGAGGCCTTGCTGCGTAAAACAATTAGGTGCTTCTGAAGAATATAGCAGCAGAGCACTATGGGAAAGCAGTACACATGAGCTACTTAGCCTACCTTGGGCAGCTTTTCTGCTCCAAGGTTATAAGTATTTACAGAGCTCAACGCAGAGCAAGGGGCATAAGGTTTGGGGTCAGGTAGATCTGGATTTAATAACTTCTCTTCTAAGTCGATAATTGTAACATCTGGACAATTTCTTAAATTCTGGGAGACTCAGTTTTCCCATTTGTGAAATGACACTAATAATAGTATGTACCTCATATAAGGAGTCCTGATGTGGCACTGTGGGCTAATGTGTTGGACTGCAAAGTAGTTTGAACCACAAGCTCACCAGCTGCTGTTTCAAGCTCACCAGCTGCTCCTTGGAAATGCTGTACAGGGTAGCTATGGGTCAGAAACGACTTGATGGCACTTAACAACCACAACCCCATACTAAGCTTGAAACAATTGAAAGGAATAATGTCTATGAGCACATAGTGGATTTTCAATAAATATAAGTTCTTCCCCACAGTGAGAGCATGCTACAAGTGGACTGCAGATATTACACCATTTTACCCTACTTGTTCTATGAAGTATTTTAGAGCATCTATATGGATATTTCTGGAGTCCTGGTGTGGCACTGTGGATTAATGCACTGGACTGCAAAGTCAGTATGAACCACAAGGTCAGTAGTTCAAGCTCACCAGCTGCTCCCTGGAAGCCCTATACAGAGTCATTATGAGTCAGAACCAACTTAACAGTGCTTCACAACAACAACATATTGATGTTTCTAATATGCCAAAGTGAAATGAATTGAGGGGGAAAAATGAAGGGAAAGAAAAAGAAAACCAAGTAAGAGAAAGATGATGGAGTAAAATGGAATAAAAAATGGAATACCATTTTACTCCATTAGTAGGTAGTTTGGAACTGCTGACCTTGAGGTTAGCAGCCCAATTCATAACCACTACACTGCCAGAACTCCTTCTTCCTAATTGAAAAACCAGAGAAATTTAATATTTTGTTTTGTTTTGTTTTGTTTTCCATTGCAAACTAGTAGTAAGAGGCAAAAAACAAAAATTTTCCATCCCTTCTCAAATTATTTCACTGTAAGGCCTTGAACAAATCACATTACCACTCTGAGCCACCAAGTCCTCATCTATACACAAACCAGGTTGTACAAGATGAATTCAAAGACCTTTCTAGTTCCAACACTTAATGATTTGATTCTCTTCTACAATATGTCTAACCCTTTTTCAAACATTTGCAATTTATGTGACATTCTCATTGAAGTTCTTTAGTATACCCTAACAAAAGTTCTCTCTTCATTTGGAAATGCAGGTTCTTGTTTTTTTCCCTTCAGTCCTGTGGTGGACCTCATGAAAAAACATAAGGAAACAACATTCTCACTGCAATAACCACTTACTACTAAAGTAAACCTTACAATGGAACTGTTGGCAACAGTTAATGCTAACTTGAGCAGATCTGGGTTTATTCACAGTAAAACCAGTTGCCTTCAAATTGACTCTGACTTAGTTCAACTTGGGTACACATGGAGTGACCATGAGTTCCATAGAATTTTCAGTGGCTAATTAAGGAGCTCCGGTAGCGTAGTGGTTACGAATCAGGCTGAGAACCTCAAGGTCAGCAGTTAGAAACTACCAGCCATTCCGTGGGAGAAAGACGAGGCTTTCTGCTCCGGTAAAGATTTACAGCCTCAGAAACCCTGCACGGAGTCGCTATGAGTCGGAACCGACTCCACGGCACTTAACAACAACAACAATTTTTCATAGGTAGAAATATACTATTTTTTTGAGGTGCCTCTGGGTGGACTTGAACCTCCCATTTTGTGGTTAACAGCCAAGCATGTTGTTCATTTGCATAATTTGTTGTTGTTGTTGTTGTTGTTGATCGCCATCGAGTTGGTTCCAACCCATAGCGACACTGGATAGGGTTTCTGAGGAGCAGCTGGTGAGTTTGAATCGCCAATCCTGCAGTTCAAACGGCTTTGCAGTCTGGCGCATTAACCCACAGCACCACACCACTACTTATTCAGAATAAATGTATTTGCTTTTCTTCTTCATGCTAAATTCCTACTTCCTTGGTCCTTTCATGATATATTTAATATGCAGTTTTCTCATAATTTCCTTTTTCTCTTTGGTCATGTCTCAGGGGAATGAACAGCATAGGAAGCAGTTGGTGAAGAGGGTACCATAAGTCTACTCCTGAGAATCAACTGAGCATTTATTAGGTTGGTAAGAACATGGCTCTTGTCTGGCTCTTTAACCATTACTTCTTGATTTGCATTATATATCCCATCTTATAATAGCAGCACAATTGCTTTTATTTATTTGGGAGGATTGAACGGAGTAAAGAGATTTTTTTATATTAGGGGAAGTCTGTCCTCTGCAACGGAGTTCTGGTGTGGCTCTGCAGGATGAGCACTGGACTGATAATCACAAGGTCAGAAGATCAAATGCTCTGAAACTCTGTAGAAGGTCACTATGAATTAGAACCTACTTGATGGTACTTAGCAACAACAATAACATCCTCTACAATATATCCCTCATTAACCAATCTATCTCCTCTGAGCTTGCCCTCTCTCCTGCAAGACGCCACCTTCTCTCAGCAGAAACAAATCATCCTCTCCCCTCTAACCTTACCTACTACTGCTTTCCTTATGTGCCCTCTACTCCTTTCCCAGAGTCTGTGTGCCCTTGCTTAAGACTGGCCCTCAGATAGGGTAAGTATTTTACCCAAGTACATATAGGCCACCAAGAAAGAACTGCTCTTCCATTCCTTCATTAAAATATATTTTTATCTTTTTTTTTTTTTTTAAATCTCCTGATCCTTTCATTATATCAATGGTCCCCCAGCCGCCAAGTGATCTGCACAATAGAATCACCTGGACTTTTTTATTTTAAATTCCATTATCCAGAACACACTTCAAACCAATGAAATCAGAATTTCTCAGTGGATGGGATAGAGTTATCAATAATTTTGAAACTCCATCACAAGTGATTCAGAGGGATCCTGATGTGGCACTGTAAGATAAGCACTGGTCATCATAAGGTCAGCAGTTTAAACCCACCAGCTGCTCCTTGGGAACCCTATATAGGGTTGCTATGAGTTGGAACCAATTTGACAATATTTAACAAGTGACTCAATGTGCAGACAGTTTTGAAACCACTTGTTTATATACTATGTTATAACCCTTAACATAACCCAGTTTTATAATACAATCACTAATTTACCTCTAGTTGTAAACTGAAAAGTGCTTGAGGATAGGACACTATAGAGGCCCCTAGAGTTTCCAAACCCTTCAGGGTTTCCAAGTCTTTCATGAAGCAGACTGCCACCTATTTCTCCTGATGAGCAGCTGGTGGATTCAAACTGATGATCTTTCAATTAGCTGCACTCCTACTTGAGAGCTGAAGTCTTATTTTGTTCAACTTTGTATTCTCCAAAGTACCAAACAAACAAACAAAAAATTAGCTCAGTGACTATTATTGAATGATCGCGTTTGTCCCATTTGTTTTTGTTGTTGTGTGTGGTTCATAGCGACCCTGTATAGACTTTCCCAGAGTGTCAGGTGGGTTTGAACTGCCCATCTTGCACTTACCAGTCCTGTGCTTATTCTACAGTGCACACCAAGGCTGTTGTCTCAACTATAGTCTATCAATTTATATGAACCTGGATAACTTGTCAAGGATCCAAATGCCTGAGGTTTGGGCAGTAAGTCCTGAAATGGAAAAAGCCAAGGAATTGCAATTGTTTAGGGTGAAAATAGAGGCCGCTGACAAAGTTGTTAACAATTTTCTCCAATTACAAGAAAAGTAAACCAGGAATGGTGAGTCCTTGTTTTTAATCTCTGCTAAGGAATCAGGAGTAACCCACTTCTAATGACCCAGAATGGAAAACTCTGGAATGGTGACCAAAGAAAGCCACAAAATCATTCTTCTCAACTGAGATCTAAGAAAGAGACCACGTGTTGCATTCAGTTCTTAACTGAAGAGGTTGGGTAAAACTTCCACTAGGAACTACAAAGAAGATTTTATTTTTTCAAGCTGGCAATGTGGTGAGTTCCTGATTTTCTCTGGGGATTACAAAACAATCAATTGTATTGGGTCCAGGCTATAAATTCAGGCTTGCAGATTGCTCAGAAGACAGTTCGAGAAAGCAAAAGCAGATTGTCCAATCTGGCCGCTTCATGTGCCAGGAGTTATTAATTATGTCTGTTCTAATAACAAGAGCTGGGAAGCAGCAAACTCAAAACATGCAAGGAAAACAAAACAAAATAAGATGGTGGTTTGCCTTAATGAGCGGAAGTAACAGGGAGCAGCTACAGTACCAGGTTGGGTAAACTGGGTAGAAATCCTGCCAGCAACAGATTTCAGCTGCAACTGGGCATAATCATAGTAGCAATAGAGGTCAGGGAATCCCAATAGACATTCCAACATCTGCCCAGTGACCGATGAGGTCACCTTCTTTTCTCTGTTTCTCTGGGGTAGGTGTGGAAGGATATGAAAAATCATTGAAAAGAACTCATCAGAATTTGGTATAATCACAGGTTACCAGAATTGGAAGAGACCTTACAAATCAAACTAATAGTCCAAAACTCCTCATTTCTACACATCAGGATACTGTATCCTGAATTCCAAGAAGCTAAGTGACATAACCTAGGTCACACAACAATAGTGTTAGCCTTCCTTTCTTGTCCCCAAAGAAACGGACTTTCCTTAGTATCACCAGCAGCCCCACCTCGGCAGATACCTAGGTATTTTAGACTCTATCTTAGTCATAAGGAGCTCTGGTAGCACAGTGGGTTACACATTTGGCTGCTAACCACAGGGTTAGCAGTTTGAATCCATTAGTCACTATGCAGGAGGATGTTGAGGCTTTCTACCCCTCTAAACATTTACAGCCTCAAAAACCCTATACAGTGTCAGCTTGATAAAGTGGAGGGTCGGTGTTAAAGAGGGAAACTCCCAATGAGATGG